>NC_035175.2:8246786-8547612 GCF_001659605.2 Manihot esculenta | reverse complement strand
AGCTAAGAGCAAGTTTTGGGTACTTGGAGGTTCAAAGAGCTCAATCTCTCCATCTCCAAGCTAGGATCGCCTTTCCTCTCGTTTCTTCAAGAGGTAAGCTTCGATCTATGCTTCTCTTATGCTTTATGAAAGTTTTATGCAAGTTGATGGGGTAGAATGCATGTTTAGGCTTGTTGTTAGGGTTATGAGCTTATGGGTTGTGATGCTTTGATGAACAATGTATGTTGATGTTTGTGTGTTTGAAGTGTTGTAGTTGGGGTATATTATAGTTTGAGACCCCTAGGTGTGTTGTATGATGTGTATGCATGTTTAGAAACAAGTTTATGCATGTTTTGAGGCGTTTTGGAGGCTGTGGACACAAGGGAACCAAGTTTCTGCCCTTCGGCAGAAACTCAGGTTCGGCCGCCGAAGTGACTTTCGGCCGCCGAACCCCCTTGTGGAGGCAGTTTCGGCTGCCGAAGCCTGCCCCCGAAACTCAAGGTTCGTCTCTGTCTGGGAGGTTCGGCCGCCGAAAGTGCCGCCGAACCTGCATGACTTTCGGCTGCACAGGGACTTTCGGCCGCCGAACCTGCCGCCGAAAGTGCCCTGTTCAGCCATTTCTTGCATGTTTTCATGTGATGTTTTCAGGATGTTTTAGGGGGTTTTTGGGGAGTATTTTAGAGTCATGTTCATGTATGTTTGGTCCCTCATTTGAGTCCACCTGTGTAGGTTCGGACCTGAGGAACCGAGACCCCCAGCAGTGAGCCAGCTGCTTCAGAGTCTCTTCAGAGCTAGCCAGAGGTGAGTGGAATGAACTTTAAGTTTTAAAGCAAATTAATGAAATGTTTTAGCATGATTCACGCATCATGAATGCCATGAGATATATTAGGTTGATTGCATTAGAATTCACGAATATGTTGCATTGCATACCTTGTTGTTGATGTGGATGAATGTTGAATGATCCATTAGCCCTTTTACGTTATGATAGCCTATGTGAGTCCAGGTGTGCCTGCTACGGCTCTACGCCCCTGGCACTATGATTGATTATGGTAGTCCGGGTGTGCCTGCTACGGCTCTACGCCCCCGGCATGTATAAGTAAGAAAGATAGGGGCTAAATGGTGACAAGTTCATCCTTGATGTGAAATGTTTGTGTTATGGCGCATACATGAAAGCATGATTTAAATTGATGTTTTATTATTCTGCTCACTGGGCTCTAGTAGCTCACCCCACTCCCTTTATCCCCAGAGTTGCAGGTACAGGATAGATCGGGAAGTCGGCTAGAGTGAAGTAAAGTCATGTATGATGTAATAGATAGTAGTGGACATGAATATGATGTAATGAGTAGTTATGACTATGTTAATGTAATGAAAGAGTAATGTATAGTTATGTAATGATGAGGATGATTGAGGACTAGTATGTGCTTGACCCTATGTTATGGTTATCCCCTTGACACATGATCTATAGAAATGTTTTTATGATGTATTTGATAATCCAAGCTTATCGAATGATGAGATACCCCATTGGAGTATTTGATGAGGACTCCAGTGGTGGTTATGTTATTAGATGTGCACATGTTCAGGTTAAGCTTGGAAAAAGAAAGAAAAAGTTTACAGTTTTATGTATGTTGTTGATCATGTATGGGATATTACAGGTTACAGGAGGTATGTTTGGCTTGCTACGGGTCCCGGCGGCCTTAAGCCGATCTGGATCCTAGCGCCGGTAACGGGTCGGATTTCCGGGTCGTTACAGCTTCGGCTGCCGAAACTGCATGCAAACCCATGCAACGTTCGGGGGCCGAACATTGAGCACTTTCGGCGGCCGAACTTACATTCGGGGGCCGAACCTGGCCTTTGTCTCCACAGCCTTTTCTCTTTAAAACTTAAACACTTAAAAGCATTTTTAGAAAACCTTCACTCTTACCCTTCTAGAACCTCTGACATCCCTGAATTCCACCGGACGGTAGGAATTCCGATGTCGGATTTAGCCGGGTATTACATTCTTCCCCCCTTATAAAACATTCGTCCTCGAATGTTACAACAAACAAACAAGAACAAACAAGATCTAACTCTGATCCTTATTCCTCTTTTCTTTTTATCTTTTCCTAACTCGCAAAAGGGATACTCAAAACTCTGATTATACTAAAACCATAATCAACTCTTATCAGAACAGCTAAAAGATCATCCATCCTAACTAAGGATAACTTGGTACTTGCTTACCAGCTTAAACTCACTGGTTTACTGTTCTATCAGATTAAAACCTTAAGGATTCATCTGTCGTTTCCCACACCAACAGGGCATAAACCAGGGTGAAGTACTAAGTCAGATAAAACCTTAACTACCAAGCCTCTGTTGCACTATGCTGATAACTCTTAGCTCTCTCTCTGCAGGTGCCATCCTGTAGAGGAAAGAAAGGAAACAATGGTTCTGTGTCCAGATACCATTCTCATTCCAACTCTACCTCCCTGACAGATGGTAACCCTGACAGCCTATCTGGGAAACATCTAGAACGCACTAGAAAAGGGTACTGAGGCTGATTCCCTGTCCTGACAACCTTGCTCACAAGAGCTAGAACAACCCTCTGATAACCTTTCCTGTGAACTATGAGCCTGATGGGCTGACATCACCTTCTAGGCAGCTATACTCTGTCCCCCTAAACGGACTACTCTGATCCATCTTCAACTATACACTCTCCTAGCTTGTCTCTGCGGACACAGGTAGTACCAGGAGTAATGCATCAATCCGCCCTAGAATGACATCACACAGTCAAATCTAGAACCATAAGGTCAGCTGGATCGCATCTACTCACCACTAACTCTGAACTGAACTCACTGACTCTGCATCAGATGGATCACACTCTCAGGCCCACTGACCCAAGGAAAACACTCTAAGCCCAGAAGTCATCAAACCCAATCCTATCAACGGCTCACAACAACAAGGAAAGCGAAACACTGGGTTCCAAAACAACTAACTTACACATCTGAGCACCTCTAGGCTATACTATGTCAGGGTAAAGATCCAAGCTAAAGCAAATGGAACTTCCCTCGGGAATCTACGGAAAAAGCTAACCCTTTTTCTCTGCCTCAACTACCATCCATTCCCAGACAACTCTAACCTTTTCTTTTTGACTGTCCTCTTATCTTACTCTAACCTATTACTTGCTCTTAGTTTTCTGTCTCTTGTTCTGTTTTCTGCTTTCTCTTGTTTACTTTACGCTTTTTACTCTTTCGTAAAAAAACCATTCTCACTATACCTGGGTTTAGAGACACTTGAAACATTATGATCTCATAACAATTCTCTCTTTTTCCCTCTTTTCTGAAATTCTATCTCTTTAACTTTTGATTCTGACCATGTAACTCTATTACATGCTGTACGTTCAATCCTACTAGGATCCACAAAACAAGACAGATATCACAATTCTCCAAAAGAGCATACCTGGCAGCACTGGTTCTAAACTTTTCTACCTGAAAAAGACCGCTGGGACCGAACCATCCAAGGCATCATACGACACTCACGAATCACATGCCCCTCCTGTCCACACCTATAACAAACTGTGGTTCCTGCCAGACAAACTCCCTTATGCAATCTACCACACCTCAAACACTGTGGCTTGCCTATACCAGAACTTGGACCAGCACCGCTATTTCCTACCTCTCGCTTTGTTGACCCTTTTAAGCCCCTAACCTTTTTCTTTTTAATTGTCCCCCACATTGCTCCTTTCCAGGTAGCTGTACTCCAAGTGGAGGGTTCATTCTCTCCTATCCTAGAGTCCTTGGTCTGAACATCCTCTAACGATTCAGCATCTATAGTCACCTGGATACCAACATCCCTTCTTTGAACATCTACTTCTATCTCTCTTTTGTTTCCTAGATCCATGCCTCCTCTATTTTCATCAAAAAAATTCTTCAGACGGATCTGAATCAATCTGTGGACTAACACCACTCATCGTAGCTATCCTGAAGAACACCACAAGAAACAAACAGTAGCACACATAGAGTTCATATGAAAACACATGAACCTACAATAGATACATGCATATACTTATGGCATTTCATATCAGCATGCAAACAACTTCCTAACTGAGTGGACATGATTTAACTTATTGTGCTTTGCCTGACCACAACTTCTAGACCAACCTCTTTCCAATGTGGGAACCCTTGCTCAACACACCGTACTTAGGAGGCCCTATACTCTAATCTCACTCTGACATCTTAACCTCTTTCCGATGTGAGATATCTCTGATCCCTGAGTATACTGACTCAGCACATCGTACTCTCGAGGCCCTATGCTCTGATACCATCTGTAACGACCCGGAAAACCGATACCCCTCTTGTAACGGTCCGAACCGCTCGGCACTAGGATCCAGATCGGCTTAAGGCCGCCTAGACCCGTAGTAAGCCTCTCCTGAACTCTGTGTACCTGTTAAAATCCCATACATGATCCGACTGGACTATTAACTGATAAAACTTTACGTTAAAACTACCAGACTTAACCTTTAAAACACTCTCTGTAGGTCCAATCATATGAACCAAAATGCTCAGATATCCAAATCTGAACTAGCCTTCAGGCTATCTAGAATACACCAGTGCCACTCTACCAAGTAACCTCCATGCACTATGCGCTCAGCAGCATAAAACCCACTCTGTAAGGGTCAGCATATCATAAGTTAACTTGGCTACCATAGAGTCACAGGAATCAAACCTGGTCTTTCCTACGCACTGGTCTTGGGTCAAAGGAATTAATCCCTGTCTTCCCTCACAGTTATCAGTCACTGGGTTTTCGAAACACAACATATATTAAGCCTGGTCTGACTCATTTCTCATCAAGAAACTGTAAAACAGGATACATGCATACACTAGGGATTCACATACACTAGACAATAGGCAAAAGCACATTCTAACTCATTTATACATTAACTGACTAACTATTACATCACTTTTACATATATATCTTTAGATACATCATGTCCACACTATACTATTACACATGCAATCCTTTAGCATAACTCTGTTGCTTCTGCCCTTCCCAGCTACTCTGAACCTGCAAAACTGGGATTAAGGGAAAGGGATGAGCTTCTAAAGCCCAGTGAGTAGAAACACTGAAAACAGTTCATTCATACGCACTATATATGAAAATGCATCATCAAAACAAACATCTCAATATATCGTGGAATAGACATGACCCCAGAACTCCCTCGACGGGCTAGTGAAGTCGCCTTGGTCTAATCTCCACAAAGGTAGACATGACCCCAAAAATACCCTCTGTCAATACTGGGCCCCCCAAAGGAGCTACACAGGGCATACCAACATGTACTTGCCCAACTGACCTGACACAATGACAGGAGCCGAAGCTTAGGCTATTGGAGTCGCCTGGGTCCACCTAATCTCTGATCACATAATATGCAATGCTTCATATTCGTGCTTCTAATGCAATCACCCTAATACATATCATAGCCTTCATGATGCATGAACTATGCTAAAGCATTATGTTTCTTTACAAAAGATTAAGTTTAGTTCTACTCACCTCTGCTCCTCAAGCAGAAACCTGACTGACTCTGCAACTGCTAAACCTGACGACCTCCCTGAACTGTCGGGTCCGATCCTACATAAAAGGACTCGATTGAGGTGTCAAACATTCTCTTATTAATTCTTAAACATCTTTCCAAAACCCCTCTAAAAACTCATAGAACAATCACTGAAAACATGCAAAGGAAAAGCTAGGCAGGACACCTTCGGCGGCATCTTCGGCGGCCGAATGTGCAGGACAGATCCGAAAGTCCATTCTTTCGGAGGCAACCTTAGGCAGCCGAAACTACCTTCACAAGGGGTTCGGCGGCCGAATCCTCCCTTCGGCGGCCGAACCTGAGTTCATCCAGAACTCAGCTTCGTGCACAACCATCTCCTGCCAAGCACCAACACCACTCCAACATGCATACACAACTCCTCAACTTGCATATACTCTGGTATATGCACAAAGGGGTCCAAAACTACCTATTAACCCCAACAAAACATCAACTATAACATCTAATCAAGCTTACACCAGTAAAGCATCAAAACAAGCTTTCAAACCTAACCATGCAACTCTACCCTTAACCATGTGAAAAGCTGTTGAAACTCATTAAACCAAACGTAAAGACTTCCCTTACCTCTTGAAAATAGAAGAGGAACAACCAACTCAGCAACTCCTCTTCAACTATGCCCAAAACCTCACTTTTCTCTCTTTTTTCTCCAAAACGTTCAAACCCTCTGCAAATGACCAAACCTTCTGCATGAGCTGATTAAAGCTTGCAGATGAGTCAAAGGGAGACGTGGCTTACCCTCAGATCATGATCTGGAGGTAAACACCTGGCCAAACCACGGACTGCGGAGTGTGCACCACGAACCGACCTCCTCAGCTTCGGCTGCCGAAACTGCATGCAAACCCATGCAACGTTCGGGGGCCGAACATAACCTTTGGGGGCCGAACATTGAGCACTTTCGGCGGCCGAACTTACATTCGGGGGCCGAACCTGGCCTTTGTCTCCACAGCCTTTTCTCTTTAAAACTTAAACACTTAAAAGCATTTTTAGAAAACCTTCACTCTTACCCTTCTAGAACCTCTGACATCCCTGAATTCCACCGGACGGTAGGAATTCCGATGTCGGATTTAGCCGGGTATTACAATATGGTTCATGTGGGCACACATGAACCCTCATCACATACATCACATATCATTAATGCACATGCATAAAATCATGGCATTTCACATCATCATGCAAGACAGGACTCCACATCCTATCCTAGTGGACATGATCTTCCTATTGTGCTTGACCTTCTATAACCTCTATGAGCCCGACACTCTAGGTCCGACCATATGAACCTAGGGCTTTGATACCATTCTGTAACGACCCGAAAATCGGACCGCTATCGGTGCTAGGATCCAGATCGGCTTAAGGCCGCCGGGACCCGTAGCAAGCCTGACATAACCTGAAAAAAAACTGTTTAATCCCATACATGATCAACAATCATACATAAAAATTAAAACTTTTCTTTCATTCATTTCTCATACACCAAACTCAACCTGTGCATGCACTATACATTCATAATCATAAACATTGACCCCTCTATGGGATCTCATCAATGTCCCCAAAGGGTGACATAACATGTGTTGAGTTGGTTTACTTAAACATCATAAAACATCTAAGATCATGTATTAAAAGGGATAACAACATCCATAGGGTCAAGCACAACTTCTAATCCTCAATATCATTATACATAACATGACTATTCAACTTTACATCATCTTACAATTTATCATGTCCACTTTCTATCTATTACAAATACATGACTTTACTCTCCTTGACTTCTCTGTCTAGCCTGTACCTGCAACCCTGGGGGATTAGGGAAAAGGGGTGAGCTACTAGAGCCCAGTGAGCAGAGTAATGAAAAACAACATTTAAAATCTCATGCCATCATGTAATGCAACACATCACAACAAATCACATCTCGGATGGTATTGTCACCAATAGTCCTCTACATTCCAAAGTGCCGGGACGTAGAATGGGTCAACCGGTCTTTCTCTTAACATAACATAACATAACATAGCATTCCAATGTGCCAGGGACGTAGAATGGGTACAACCTGGATTTCCATACCATATCATGCCATAACATCATCATATCATATGAGGACTAAAGGATCATCCAATAACCAATCCACATCAACATCATAAATGCAATGCAACATATTCGTGAAGTCTAATGCAAACAACCTAATTCATCACATGGCATTCATGATGCATGAACATGCTAAAAACTTTATAATTTATTTGCTTTAAATTGTAAAGGTTTATTCTACTCACCTCTGGCTGAAGCTCTACTGACTCAGAAGCAGCTGGACTCACTGCTGGGGTCCTCGGTTCCTCGGGTCCGAACCTACACAGGTGGACTCAAATGAGGGACCAAACAACTAGAACATAACTCTAAAAACATCCCCCAAAAACCCCCTAAAAAGCCTCAAAACAATCATGCAAGAACATGCAAAGGAAGGCTGGACAGGGCACTTTCGGCGGCAGGTTCGGCGGCCGAAAGTCCCTCCAAAGCCGAAAGTCAGGCAGGTTCGGCGGCACCTTCGGCGGCCGAAACTCCCAGACAGAGGCGAAACTCATGCATGTTCGGTGGTACCTTCGGCGGCCGAAACTGCCAGACAGAGACGAAAGTCTCCTTTCGGGGGCAGGCTTCGGCAGCCGAAAGGCTGCCTCCTCAGCCATGTTCGGCGGCCGAAAGTCCTTCGGCTGCCGAACCTGGTTTCTGAAAAAGGGCAGAAACTTGGCTCCTCTTGCCTCCAAAGCCTCCCAAACCTTATAAACATGCATAATCCTATTCTACAACACACAAACTCAAGCATACAAGATCCTAGGGGTTTCAAACTATCTTAAACCCCATCTACAACACATCAAACATGCATTTGCAAGCCACATTGTTCAAAAACACAACATAAACTCATAAACCTAACCATAAGCTAAACATGCATTCTATCCCATAGATCTTCATAAAACTTACTTAAAACATGCAATGAGCTTAAGATCGGCTCTTACCTCTTGAAGATCGAGAGAGAGACGACCTAATCTTGGAGATGGGAGATTTTCAACTTCCTTGGGTCTCCAAGCTCAAAACTTGCTCAAAACTTGAAAATTTTCAAAACAAGATGAAAACTTGTGAAAATCGTGAAAGATTTGAAGGAAGAACTCAAAGATTGGTGAGGGACGGCGGAGAGCTCACCTTGGCCGAGAATGGTGAGAAAAGCTCGCCCATTTCGGCTAAGGGACCCTTTTATAGTGGCTGGCCAGGCCACGTTCGGGGGCCGAACGTGCCTCCGCATGCATGCCATGTTCGGCGGCCGAACTTGAAGTTCGGCAGCCGAACCTGGACTTTCCTCACTTATGCCTTCGGGGGCCTAAGGCACACCCGAAATGCCTGCATGTTCGGCGGCCGAACTTGAGGTTCGGCGGCCGAACCTTGGTTTTCCTCCAAGGTTGTTTTCATGCAAAAACTCATTTTCTTTCATGCTTAAAACATAAAACACATTAAAACATTTTATGAAAACATGATTTTACCCTTCTAGAGGTCTCCGACATCCGAGATTCCACCGGACGGTAGGAATTTCGATACCGGAGTCTAGCCGGGTATTACAGGGATCTTGACCGTTTTTGCTCCGGGAGGTCTTTTTGAGATCCTCGCCGGCCGTTTTTGCTCCAGGAGATCTTACGGGATCCTGGCCATTTTTGCTCCAGGAGATCTTACGGGATCCTGGCCGTTTTTGCTCCGGGAGGTCTTTTTGAGATCCTCGCCAGCCATTTTTGCTCCAGGAGATCTTACGGGATCCTGGCCATTTTTGCTCCGGGAGGTCTTTTTGAGATCCTCGCCGGCTGTTTTTGCTCCAGGAGATCTTACAGGATCCTAGCCATTTTTTGCTCCACAAGATTCAGGCTCATTGGCCTTACTGTCGCTTCGTCATCTCGGTCGGTTTTGTGGTGCCGGGGGCCTTTTGGGAGCCCGGCCACCTACCTGATTGAGATCTTTATATTTCAAGGAGGTCTTCTGATATCTGTTCTTTTCTTTTTTTGAGAGGGTTAGTACTCACAATAATAAAGATAATCCTTGCATTGTTATAGGATGGTGTTATTTAATTCATGCTTTTAGAATACAAGAATTTTCTTTTCACAAACGTTCTAAGGAAAGTACCTTTTTTGTTTCATCGGCTTATTCAGCCTTCTGTTCCTCCAACAATCATATTGATGGTTCCACTGGACCCATCGTTCACTGGCCCTACTTCCATTCTCCTGAGTGTCTGCGCTGCTGGGTTCGGCTGAGGCCTTTGTCCTTCCGGTTTCTTTATAAAGTTCTTGAGGTGTCCCCTCTTTACCAGCCTCTCGATCTCAGCAATCAACTGGAAGCAGTTATTGGTGTCGTGGCCGTGCGTGCGATGGTATTGACAATATTTGTCAGGATTTCACTGGTTTGCTTCTGTTTTCATAGGCCTGGGCCATTGGAGGAACTCCTTGTCTTGGATGGCCATGAGCACTTCGGCTCTAGAGGCATTGAGTGAGGTCAGCTTCTCTGGAACCACCAGAGGGAGTGGCCTCTGCTCTGAGGCTTGAGGAGGGAGAGGTCTTTGATCCCTTCGCTCCCAGGCTTGTCTATACGGCTCGGGCCTCTTGCCCTGCGTCTTTTCGTGTTTCTCTAGCCTCCCTTTCTCCGGTGCTTTGTCCTTATCGTTCGCTCCCCTGGCGAACCTGCTTGTCACCAAGGCATCATCCTGCCTTATATATTTTTCAGCCCGCTTCATCAGCTCAGCCAGTGTGGTCGGAGGCTTTCTGCTCAATGAGCCAAAGAACTCAGCAGAGGTCATCCCCTTCTGCATGGCCTCCACCGCCCTTCCCTCATCGAGCTTGGGAATTTGCAGGGCCTCTGTATTGAAACGAGCGACGTACTCCCTGAGCGATTCGTCTCTCTTCTGCCTGATTGTCTCCAGGAAGCTCGTCTTTCTATCTGCGGGCACCCCGGCAATAAACCGACTGATGAAGCGAGTGGCCAGATTCCAAAGCTGCTGATACTTCCGGCCTCGAGGCTATTGAACCACGCCCGTGCTGGCCCCGAGAGCGTCGTAGGGAAGACCTTGCACATCAAGGCATCTGAAAGAGTTTGTAGTTCCATGAAAGTCTTATAGTTCAAGACGTGCTCCCGGGGGTTTCCAGCTCCGTCGTACGCGGCCATAGGCGGCATCATAAATTTCTTGGGTACGGTCTCCTGTTGTACCCACTTCGAGAAGGGTGAAGAGGTAAGCAAGATAGTTTGGTTCTGATCCTTCGTTCCCAGCTCCGCCAAGAGCTGCTCTCTCATCTTTTGTAGCTTTTGGTCTACGCTCTCCTCCTCTTTTCTGAATTTCTTCTCCTGGCGGTACTCCTCTTCTTCCACTTCGCTTCTTGTCCACTTGTTTGTTTTGGTAGAATAACTATCGACCCCATCGTTCTCAATCATCTCTCTCACCTTCCTTCCATGAACCCTAGCTTTCGGTTCTTCCTCTCCCCCAGCTTTTCTCTCCCTTTCTCCGGTTTCACGGCTAACTGTTTGGGGATGGTTGTGGGTAGGTTGAGGTTCATTAGTCTGGGGCTCTTCTACCATTGGCAATACATTTGCTGGAGTGCTAAGGTCCCGTTGTTGCATTATCTGCCCCAACTAGTGGGCGGTGTTTTGTAGTTGGAGGGCCATGGTTTGGAGGTCCTGGTTGGACAAGGTGGCGGCGGAAGCATTCCCTGCCAAGCTCGGCGAGGAGTTAAAAGGAATGGGTGTCTGGTTGTTTGGTGTTGTGGGGCTAGAAAAGGAGAACTGCTGCCCCTCTTGGGCGGAGCTCAGGTCATTTGGGGTGTTAAGGTTGCTTTCATTGTGATTAGCCATCGTGGATCTCAGTGGGTTTTGTTAAGAGTGGAACTCCGGTGATGAAAAGATCTCCTTCGTTCCCACAGATGGCGCCACTTGATGATCTGAGATCCAAAAAAATGGAGTTTTACAATGGGTTCTGTAAAACTGTAAAAAGCCTTTTTCTCAGAGGAGAGTATCTCTCCCTTTATATGTCTCCTTTTGTCTGCTAGTGACGTGTAACAGAACGTGTGTCATTGGGCCACCTGTCCCTGCTATGTTGATACGGACGTACGAGGGAATCAGATCTCTACCCTATGCGCAACGGCCCCTGATTCTCCCCAGACGCTCATGCGGGTGGTCCCCTGTGGCGGATGGGTAGGCCTCCCTCCTGATCCTGAGCTGGGCCGAAAGGTAGAATTAAAACTGAGCCTAGAGAAGATCTGTTCGTTGGGCTGACAATGCTGAACCGGCCTTACTGAAGAGACTAATTGGAACCCAGTCTCAAGTTTGAGCGGATCGGACCTGGTACATGTATGAGGCTTGAGGGCCTCCGGATAATGGGCTGGTATCGTGGGCCTAGCCCCAGACCGAGGTGGAGAAATCCAGCGGTCATCAGATGTTTACTAGTTATTATGGGTTGGAGGTTTACCAGTTATTATGGGTTTCCGGAATTGCAATGACAATCTTGAATCTCTCTTCCGTGATTTTGTTTGAGAAATTTTAATGCAAAGTTTGATTTTGAATAATTGTAAATTTTTATTAGACTCTAGAACTGATATTTATATTAGATGGGTTCGTCATAATATTATCCTATCCGCTCATACTTTGCCCAGAAAATATATCAGATATAATGATTTCTCTATTTGGGATAATATTCCTCTTTATTTGTTGAAATTTGATTGAATTTTATTAATACAATAAGTAGTTTTACTTTTAAAAAAAACAAGTATCAATTTTTTTCATTTCAATTAAATACTGTTGACCCTTAATTTAAACTGCAGCAGGCTTTATTGCTGCATAATTTGGCCTGAAACAACTGCAAATTGTCTTGGCTGCATTTCATAATAATTTATTCCATCGGAATCGTTCCCAAACCTGAACTGTACGCATATATATATATATATATACACGCCTAGTACTGTACTTTCAATGCCCAGTGACAAGTAAATTTTTCAGTGAAGGGCATGATTATAGTCATGGTAATGGAAGGTTTTGTAAATGAAGTGACTCAACCATCTTGAAGCTGCAAAGCATACTACTGCCAGTGCAACCACTGTAGATCTAGCAGCTGCTGAGATGGCACCTTGTTTGGCTGCAGCAACAATACCGATTGAAACTAGGGAAATTACCGGCAGAATGACCTCAATAGCACTCAGACATTTATGTGCAGAACTGCAGCTGCGACAGTTTACAACATGGGACCAGTACCTGAATATTTATTACCAAATACACATAAGAACAAGCTCATGCAACTATACAAAAAGCTTGACTCTAGTTGTATCAGTCATCACCTGTCCATCAGCTGTTCTCTACGAGGAGTTGGTGGAAGAGCCCCACTATACTTCCCTCTCCAATCAACTTGACCACCAGCATACTTGTTCAACCACCTTCTGAAACCAACCACAAGGGCATCTGACTTGGTCGGCACAAAACAAGCCTTTTGCCAATTCGCAGGGCCAACATCCATGATCTTACGCTCCTGCAAATAGAATTCAAGAGTCACTTGATATGGTACAGAGTCTACAGACTAAAGAATTTGCTATGACGAAACTGAAATTTCTTAGTTTATAGTTGCCAGAGTAAAACTTAAATACTTTAATGTGAACAGAAAGGGCGGGAAGAAAGAAAGAAACTTTGCAGTAGAAATATGTGAAAGAGTTCTAGTGGACTGATGAATAATTCAATAAAGAATGTACACTAGATAGTGGAATGTCTTACTGTATTGTTGCAAGAACATACAAATTTATGTTCATCCAGGATTTACCAAAAGATGGAGAAGTACAGGTGATAAACAATGCTTTCTATTGTGACTTTTTACTTTGATCTAGAAGTTTTTTGTATAAGAATGCTTCAAGGAAAACTTCTAATAGTCAATTAAGTCACAAGATGCAAAACATAAGTATACTCTCCTAACTGAAGAATATTGGAATCACCTGAACATGAACAAGATACAGATCTGAATCCAGAATCAGGTTTTGTATAACATGGCACATCCATCGTGGAATGATTTTATCAGTCCAAACTCCAAAGTTTCTTGGAAAGGACCATATCAATCTGCTATTGCCTGGACAAACTGGGATGCAAATAAAAATTAAAGCCGTCCTCTGATGCGTTGACAGTTGCTGATCAAAGAAATTCTGTATGCACAAAGATAAGGACATGAAAGCAAATATAAGCAACCCAGTTATCTTTTACAAGACAAATGTAACAATCTCTGTGTAATTAGTTACTGGTCATCTCTTGTTGCATGTATTTTCATACATAAAATAACTGATGTCTATTGATTTAGCAGGTTATTGGACTTTAAATAATTTCATGTTTTTGTCATTGTCTAATGAAATGGAACACTATCATCCCCTGTTTCTAATATATGATGCACATCAAAACAATGCTTACCTTTCTGGATTGAGATGAAGATACAGTTCCATAAACTTGATCTGCCACAGGATCAGCATAAGCATAAAATATACATGGTGCTATAAATTTACTACATCCCCAATCCATCTTTCCAATATAACCATCTTTGTCTAGTTTCTTGACACTCATATCAATGGGTCTTCCTCCTTCTCTATCAACCATCACTGTGAAGAAATTTTAGTTTGAGTCATAAACACACCACGCATAAAAGGTTGGAATAGAATGACTTAAGGTAAGGCTTATCCAAAAGTTTTTATCCACCTTGGGGTTTTCTTGTTGAAATTATTCCATAATGTGCATAGGCGACATGAGCAGGATCCATAAGATTTTCAATCAAGACATCATACCTGACAATGCAAATATAGTTTATAGAACTGCTGCAACAATCACTTTACCTAGATGTAGTTATAAATTCTTTTACAGGGAGAAAGAAGGAACAAATTCAGGCCTATAATCCAGATGAGAAATATTCCCATCTTGAAATGACAAATCAGATCAACTCTAACAAATATTATGTCGAAGCTAAATTTTTCAGTATTACGTGTGGCAAATAGGCTGAAGTACATCTACTATGACAGGAAGAAACATAGATTACTACATTATTTGTTTGAGCAGAAATTGAGATGTTCGTAAGCCCAGATGATATCTTCACTTACCCATAAGGAAAATCTCTACTTCCCATTAACTTCGTAAACGGTGGATCTTCCAACGCTGGGATAGAGGGAGGTTTTTTCTTCGTAATAATATCTTTGTATTGAGGATCAGTGTTAGGCCAAAACCACACAATATCATGATGCACTGTACTCGGATAAACTGCTACACATGCTTTCTTGAATTTGTGTACCTGCATCATTTGAATTAAAATCCCATTTGGCATGGAACTATAATAAAATAATGATAAACCAATGCTGCAAGAAGAAATAGAAAGAACAATGGCCTAAACAATCATTCTACATGGTTACTTCATCTATGTTATCATTTAAGGGGCAAAATTTAATTGAAAAATAACATTGTATGCACCATCACAAATTGACAACGACTCTATGCAGATGCTATTATGGGGAAAAAAATCACTGCAAAAGTAGTTAAAGGCCACGAGAAAAATGGACAAAAACTATAGTTAAGGATTTCTTACAGGAGGACCATCTGGAGGTGCTTGAGGGATGAGCTTGCAGTCTCCAAAACCATTAAAGCACCAACCATGGTAAACACACTGCAATCTCCCCCACTGATCAATCCTTCCCTCGGATAACGGGGCCAATCTATGAGGACACGTATCATCAAATACCTTCCAGGCACTCTCATTCCTATCCCACCAAACCACGACATCAAGACCCATCACCTTCTTTGCATGTGGCACCCTTTTGTCCAGATCACAAACTGGCACTACTGGATACCACTGAGAATACCAGTCAAACTTCTCTCCATTGGTAGCAGCTTCAAACGCTGGCTCAGGCGGTTCAAAGGATTCTGTTGAAACAGAGGATGGAGATGATGTAGTGGTGAAAAGCTTGAAATTTGATACGTTTCCCTGAATTCTTGAGAAAGATGAAGTTGGTAACTTATTAAATTGGAAATTCAAGATTTTGGGTTGGGTAAATTGGGTTGTGTCTAATGAAGTTGGGATGTGATCAAATGATGGAAAAGAGGAGGTTCCAATAGTTTGCATGGCTGGTCCTTTTAGAGTTGAAGCTAGAGAGACGGGAAGAAAAGCAAGCGAGAAAGAAAGGACTTGTTACTGAAGTGGCACTCACTGAACTAGAGGCTTTAAATTGTTCAACGCAAGAGACAGTCGGACAGCTGGGACAGTGACAGAGAGAAAACGATAAAACTTTTTGCTTTCTTTTTCCTCTCTTTCACCCTTTATATGCTATTTGATTGTTGAAATGGGGGACAGAAGAAAAAGGAAAATTAATTTTATCTTATTTGAACTGGAATTAGAGGAGAGAAAATGAAAGATAACAGAGAGTTGACGGGAAAGAAAGAAATGAGAAATTGACGGGAAAGAAAGAAATGAGAGTTGACGGGAAAGAAAGAAATGAGAAGTTGACGGATAACCAACTCATCCCCCCTGTAATTAATCACAATAAATTAAGGGAAACTTTTACCCAGCCATATTTATGCTCTCATTCAATATAAAATTAAAGAAAAAATTCAAAATATAGTAAGTTGATATATTAATGTTATAATTTTTAATTAATTTTATTTTTAAAAAAAATAAAACTACTTATTATATTAATAAAATTTTATCAAATAAAGAGAGATATTATTACAAACAGAGAAACGATAATAACTAATAAATTCTCTAACCAAAATATGAGCAGTCAGAATGATATTACGACGAATCCATCTAATAGAAATATCAGTTTTACAATCTAACAATGATTTACAATTATTCAAAATCAAATCTAGTTCAGAAATATTTAAATGTGTGGACTGAAGAGTTTGAACTACCTGCAAATAGTCCATAAGAATGCAGCAATTAAAAGGCAAAAATTTCATTGCAAAAAGCAAACAGTGATGGATAGCTAAAGTTCCAACAATTACCAGTGTACCATTACCTTTCGAAAAACCAGTAACACATCGTTGAAATATACTCTTAGAGTTTTCCACAACAAAACCGTAATCAATAAAATCTTGAACTTGAAACAAAGTTCCATCAACTTGACAAAATCAACCAAAATTGTCCAAGCTTGAAGATGACACACGAATTTGGAGAGGAATGACTTCAGGATCACGAGCAGGGTTGGAAGAATAAAACAAGTTCCTGCCTTGATATAAAGTAGCAGTGGTATTTTCATGCAAAGCACCAGCACGTTAAGCAGCTTCCCAATCCAAGATATGATGCATGACGTCTTCCATAAGGTGAGCTGCTGAATTTTGCACTTGGTTTCATAATAATGAGTTTCTCGCTGACCATAATCTCTATGCACAGACCATTACAAAGATTTTTCGAACTTTGTCTTGGGACTTCAAAATCTGGAGTAAAAAATTAAAAAAATTATCATTAGGCTGCAAATCTCTCACTCCCTCTAACCTCCAAACTTCCTTGGACACAAGACAATGCAACAAAATAAAATTAACGCTTTCATTTTCATTGCACCAAGGATATCTAGCATCTACATCCACACCCTTTTGCCATAAGTTATCCTTTGTAAGCAATATATTTCTACAAGCTCTCCAACAGAAATCCTTCACTTTTGGAGGAACCGAAACATTCCACAAACTAGTCCACACCTCACCCTCCACATTAAAAGATGATCTTCCTAGCAAGTTCCTACACACAAAGTATGCGGACTTCACCGTATACACACCTCTTTTATCAAAGTGCCACAAAAAGGAATCTTCCTTATTGGTAATACTAATAGGAATACTAATAATAGCCCTGATATCTCTTGAAGAAAAAAGCTCCATTAAAAGAGCAATATTCCAAACCCTCCCATTACCTTCAAAAAGATCACAAACACGCAAATGTGGTTCAATAAAATCGGGGCCATCATCCGCAAAAAAGATATTCTCCTTAGGAATTCAGGGAGCTGAAACCACTAAAATCTTCTCTCCATTACCCACCCTCCACCTTGTACCCCTTTGAATCAACTCTTTTGATGCCATCACACTTTTCTAAATAAAATTAGCACCATTACTTACATTGGCGGAAAATAAATCACCATTTGGAAAGTACTTTGCTTTAAACATTCTATAACAAAGAGTATTAGAATTTGTTAAGAACCTCCACAGTTGTTTGCCAAGTAAAGACAAATTAAAACTTCTAAAGTCTTAAAACCCTATACCCCTCTCCTTTCTACTACACATCTTCTCCTACGCTAGCCAATTAATACCCCTCTGCCCTTCTTTTTTACCCCCCACCAAAAGCCATTGATCATTATATGCAATTTATTCAAAATAGTAATGAGAATCAAAAAAATATTTATGCAATATGCAGGTATAGTCTACAATACAGATTTTATGAGAACCTCCATGCCTGCTCTAGATAGGAATCTGCTGCTCCATGAATTAATCCCCTTCCACATTCTTTCTTTCAGAAAATCAAAAATTGCTTTTTTGTTCCTCCCAATAAGAGAAGGTAACCCCATATAGGCACTATGACTCAATGGTGAATGAACATCCAGGATATTACTGATATTAGACCTTACAGAGGAGACCACATTAGGACTGAAGAAAATGTCAGATTTGTTGAAGTTTACCACTTGACCAGAAGCAGCCGCATAGGTATTGAGAATAGATTTAATTCTATATGCTTCCTCCAGTCTAGCATTAAAAAATAGCAGAGAATTATCTGCAAAAAATAAATGTGAGATCTTTGGGCATCGAGCACCTGCCCTACAGCCCTACAACAAGCCTCTGCATCTTTAAGTAGTAACAATAAGTATTTCGCACACACCAAATAGAGATACGAAGAAATAGAATCCCCTGTCGAAGACCTCTACCAGGCACAATAGGACCAATCCAATCACCATTAAAATTGATACTGTAAGAAATTTTCGAAAAGCACATAGTCAACCACCTAATCTATTGAGTAGAAAAACCAAATCGTTCCAGTATGTTTTTTAGAAACTCCCACTCTACCATATTATAAGCCTTAGAAATATCAATTTTAAGTGTACAATTATCATCATTTATGCCCTTATTAATTTTCATATTGTGTATCATTTCAAACGCAACCATAACATTATCGGTAATCAATCGATGAGGGATAAAGGCAGACTAATTCTCAGAGATAATCATAGGAAGGACCCTTTTAAATCTGTTCGCCAAGACTTTAGCCACAATCTTATATAACACATTACATAACACAATTGGACGAAAGTCTTTAACAGTTTCAGGGCTATCCACTTCAGGGATCAAAACAATCAATGTTTCAGTAAGAGAAGAAGAAAAAGTACCTTGTTGAAGCCATAGGCGATAACCATCGGAAATATCATTGCAAATCAAGTGCCAAAATCTCTAGTAAAATGCAGGATTTAACCCATCTGGTCCAGGTGCCTTGTCTGGATGCATCTAAAAAAGGTTTGAAAAGGGAGCACAAAGATCAGCATTATCGGTACCACTAATCAAGGGCGGCACTAACTCAAAAACCTGTTCACAATCAATAGAACCGCCATCAAAAATATATTGGAAATAATGCAGAAAATATTTTTTAATTTCCTGCTCATCCTCAATCCAGGTACCCGACGACTCCTTTAATTTAGTATTGCAGTTCATTCTTCGTCTACCATTAATTTGTGCATGAAAAAAATTTGTATTTCGGTCCCCATTTTTAAGTCAAAAGCACTTTGCCTACTGTTTAAGTCTAACTTCTTCCTGCTCAATGAGACGATTCCAATCTTCCTTTAAAGAGGCATGAGAAACAGTATTGGACCCATTATCCAATAATCTCTGTATAGTCTTCTTCTTTTGCCAAAACTCTCTATTTCTACTCCTACCCCACAACGAAAGAGCAGAAACTAAATCATCACGTTTCATCAAAAGGTTGCGTGGTATAGAATTAACTAGGGGTGAGCATTCGGTCGGTTCGGTTCAAAACCGAACCGAACCGAAATAACCGAAAACTAAATTGCAGTATTTTACATAAACCGAACCGAACCGAATAAGAGAGATAACCGAATCAAACCGATTTGATTCGGTTCGGTTCGGTTCGGTCGGTTTGATCCGTTAAACCGATTTTCAAACTTTTCATTATTCTTTTTACTCTTTTTAGATTGATTTTTAGATTGATTTTTAGTGTTCTAAAATTCAATCTAAAAAGAGTAAAAAGAACAATCACAGCACACAAATTCAACACACAAATTCAACAATCAAACATTCAACACACAAATTCAACAATCAACAGCAAATAACACTTGCCAAAATAACACTTGCCGACTGAGGGCTGTGGAATAAGCACTTGCCGACTGTCCGACGACGCGTGGAGAGTCGATAGAGTACAACGACCGACGCCGATGATGAATCAGTTCAGTTGAGAGGAGAGTGGAGGCACAGGTGCGAGAATCTCGCGGCGAGATGAGAGCCATGCAGAGCATAGAGATGAGAGATTGTCGACTGCCCGACGACGCGTGGAGAGCTGATAGAGAGCAACGGCCGACGCCGATGGTGAATCAGTCCAATCGAGAGGAGAGTGGAGGCACAGGCACGAGAATCTCGCAACGAGATGAGAGATGGAGCAGAGCACAGAGAGAGAGATGGAGCAGATGGAGCAGATGGAGATGAGAGATGGAGCAGATGGAGCAGAGCACAGAGAGAGATGGAGCAGATGGAGATGAGAGATGAGATGAGAGGAGCACTGGCGGCACGCACGAAGAGATAGAAATTTGTTTTAGATTTAGGGCAGGGAAGGGAAGGAAAGGGAAGGGAAGGGAAATAAGGAATAGGGAACTATTAAAACGACGTAGTATAGTTGATTTCGGTTCGGTTCGGTCTAATCGAAATTTTTACGTCTAAAACCGAACCGAACCGAAATCATCGATTTTTTAAAAATTTCAAACCGAACCAAACCGAAAAAAAAATAAAACCGAACCAAAATTTTAAAATTAATCGGTTCGGTCGGTTATTTCGGTTTAAACCGAATACTGCTCAGCCCTAAAATTAACCCAAGCTCCTTTAACAACCTCAGCCAGACCCTCATCACATAATCATGCATTATCAAATTGAAATCTCCTTCTATCTCCCCTATTATCCTTAGGAGCTGTATTAATCACCAACAGTTTGTGATCCGATCTAGGAACATGAACAACCGAGCAGAAAACATTAGTGAATTTACGAGCCTAGTCCTCAGTAGCAAGGGCTCTATCAAGCTTCTCTCTAACCAGATCATTTGACTCCCTGCCCTTCTCCCACGTGAAGAAAGAGCCAACAGTGGGTATTTGAATAAGATTACTATCATCTCTCGAGCCAACAGGACTCTATCAAGTGCCTGTCTAAACCCCTGCATAAGATAATTTGGCAAAGTTGCTCCTCCTTCTTTCTCATCTCTAGAGCATAAATCATTAAAGTCTCATGAACAAAGCTACGGAAGAGAGCTTCTACGAGATAAAGCTCGAATAAGATTCCAAGACTGACGTCGTCATTGCGATTCCGGAAACCCATAAGAACCAGTAAACCTCCATTAGACATTACCTTGCGAAACAACCGAATCAATAAAATTTAAAAAAAAAGCCAACTACAGAAACAGACACATGACTCTTCCACATTAGCGAAATGTCTCCTCCCAATCCTTGTCTATTGACTGAGAAGCAACCATTAAAATATAAAAAACTACGAAAAAATTCCATACAAGAACTAAGAACTTTTGTTTCTATCAAAAATAAAATGTCAGTTTGTAACTAGTAACCAAATCCTTCAATGCATTAACTGTCCGAGAATTGCCAAGTCCTTAGCAGTTCTAACACACAATCATTACTTTCGGCTATCCTGACCTTTGACGGGATGAGCCGCTTCGATAGTCAATTGACGCATATCGTTTTCAATGGGAAAGAGAAAAGAAGAAGTTAGGTTTAGGAAGAGGAAAAGGCGAAAACATCGAGTTACATAGGGATCACGGAGGGAAATTTAATCCTGATTTAATTAATTTTATTTATAAGTTGATTTATACACATGGTGCATATAAATATTTTCTAAAAGTTATTCAGCCTCTGTTTTCAGGAAAATTATATTTTCCAAGCCGCTGTAAATAACTCAAGAAGAGAAATGAATGACAATATAGAACATTGGCCAATGTTTTCTTTGTCATGCGTTGGAGAGTATTAGTTACGTGGTATATAAGGATCAAAAAATTCAAAAGAGAAATTATTAAAAAATAATAAACTAAAATGATTTACATTCCTAGAATGCTTGCTTGATTCATTTTAAACGGTTAAAAGTTGTTTTAAATATTTTTCTTCTTATTATTGATTATTATATTGGAGACGTGGTTTGTTTTACTGTGAAAGTTAAACATGTTTTTTAACAAAACCTTTGGGTGGTTTGGGTAAATTAGGATCCCTTTGGTTTACCTGATTTCATCAAAATTTAACAAAACTCGAATCAATACCTTAAACTTATTTTCACAAATTATATTACAGAGATTATAAAGACTTTACAAAAGATTATAAAGGTAACAATTTAGTTAACAGAGAAAGGATAAAAATCAATGAGAGTGAAAGGAAATCAAATCATGTTTACCAAGCCCTTTCCAAACTAGTATTTTTTTTTATTAATTTAACAATTTAATAATTTCTTTATTGATTTTCATTTGAATTTTATGTCTGTGTTTTTTGTTCTTATATGCCATGTGACTGACTATATCTCCACTTGGTAATACTCTCCAACACAAGACCGTGAAAAAATGCATGCAAAACAAAATATCGGCCAATACTCTATGTTTGGACATGTATTTGATAAGCTTATCACTTTTCAAAAATTAGGTCTAGCCAAGAACAAGTTTCCGGTTCGGAATTGGCAATCTGATCTAATTTTTAGATCAGATCGAAATCATTCTATTTTTAATGGTTTAAAGATGGATTCAATATGAAAGTAAAAAAATTTAAATAAATTTAAAGAAATAAAAAATAAACATAAATATAATATTATCAAATTAATAATTAAATAATCAAGTACACTGTACAAAAGTGCATTTATTTAAAATAAAAAATAATATTATTTACAAGTAAAAAAAATAAAAAGAAGGAATTTGAACTTAATTACTTGGTAATTAGCTTGTTATTAGATAATTTATTTTTAAAATTTAAAATTAAATTAAAATTATATTGAATTATCACTTTGAACAGATTGATTTTCATCCAGTTCAAAGAAGAAGTCCGTAATCGATCCCATTAATATAAGATTTTGGTCTAGTCAAACAAAGAATCTAGAGGCCCAAGTCAATAAATACAGGCCCAATCCTTAGAGAGCCTAACCCAACTTGAAAAACCCACCCCAACCCAATACAATGTCAAGCATGATTCGCACCGAATGACACTATCACACCGTACAATTTTGCCAGTGAAAGCAGGAGCAAACCGACCCATCCCCAAAATGGCAACAAAATACATGCAAACAGGGAGCCCAAAGCATGACGAATCCCCACCAGATCAAGCCAAAACTTAAAAACCTGGAACACCCAACTAAACCAGCAACCAAGCATGCAAACAGGGAGCCCAATGTTCAAATGCGTTGTTACTGCCAGAAAAAGGTTTGATCCTTAGTATTTCTAGCCAATGAGCGGCCTTAAAAGAGCAAACTTAGTGACTTGCTTGGGCTCGTGATAGTGGTATAGAATTTTGGAACTTGATAAAATGATTTATTCCTTCCAGTTATAAATTAATCAGGCTTTGATGATATGTTTTGTTATTTTTTATGACTTTAATTTTAACATTTTCTTTATTTGTTGGAAGATGATATTTGAACAACAAATTAGAAATTTATTCTTTATATTCCATTATGAACTTTGCCTGTGTACAAAACTAAAATTCAGCGGCCACCATTATCATTTGGCCCGAAAGAGTTTATTTGCACTTTTGCATAATTTTTAACTGTTTTCAAACCTCTATTGTATATATATATAGATATGTCATATTTGCATTTTCACAACACTGGTACTTTCAATGCCCAGTGACAAGTAAATTTTTCAGCGAAGGGCGTGATTATAGTCATGGTAATGGAAGGTTTTGTAAGTAAAGTGACTCAACCATCTTGAAGCTGCAAAGCATACTACTGCCAGTGCAACCACTGTAGTTCTAGCAGCTGCTGGGATGGCACCTTGTTTGGCTGCAGCAACAATACCGATTGAAACTAGGGAAATTACCTGCAGAATGACCTCAAAAGCACTCAGACCTTTATGTGCAGAATTGCAGCTGCGACAGTTTACCACATGGGACCAGTACCTGAATATTTATTACCAAATACACATAAGAACAAGTTCATGCAACTATATGTAAAGCTTGACTCTAGTTATATCAGTTATCACCTGTCCATCAGCTGTTCTCTAGGAGGAGTTGGTGGAAGAGCCCCACTGTACTTCCCTCTCCAATCAACTTGACCACCAGCATACTTGTTCAACCATCTTCTGAAACCAACCACAAGGGCATCTGACTTGGTTAGCACAAAACAGGTCTTTTGCCAATTGGCAGGGCCAACATCCATG
This sequence comes from Manihot esculenta, assembly GCF_001659605.2. Taxonomy (NCBI): domain Eukaryota; kingdom Viridiplantae; phylum Streptophyta; class Magnoliopsida; order Malpighiales; family Euphorbiaceae; genus Manihot; species Manihot esculenta. The sequence continues at coordinate 8,523,463 of NC_035175.2, read as the reverse complement.
ATCTTACGCTCCTGCAAATAGAATTCAAGAGTCACTTGATATGGTGCAGACTAAAGAATTTGCTACGACAAAACTGAAATTTCTTAGTTTACAAGAGTTCCCAGAGTAAAACTTAAATACTTTAATGAGAACTGAAAGTGGAGGAAGAACAAAAAAGAAAGGAAGGAAGGAACTTCGCAGTAGAAATATGTTAAAAGAGTTCCAATGGACTGATGAATAATTGAATAGAGAATGCACACTAGATAGTGGAATGTCGTGTTGTCTTGTTGCAAGAACATACAAATTTATGTTCATCCAGGATTTACCAAAAGATGGAAGAGTACGGGTGATAAACAATACTTTCTATTGTGACTTTCCACTTTAATCTACAAGTTTTTCATATAAGATATGCTTCCAGAAAAACTTCTAATAGCCCATTAACTCACAAGATGCAAAAGAAAATGTATACTCTCCTAACAGAAGAATATTGGAATCACCTGCACATGAACAAGATACAAATCTGAATCCAGAATCAGGTTTTGTCCAACATGAGACATCCATCGGGGAATGATTTTATCAATCCAAACTCCAAAGTTTCTTGGAAAGGCCCATATCAATCTGCTATTGCCTGGACTAACTGGGATGCAAATAAAAATTAAAGCCGTCCTCTGATGCGTTGACAGTTGCTGATCAAAGAAATTCTGTATGCACAATGATAAGGACATGAAAGCAAATATAAGCAAGTCCAGTTATCTTTTACAAGACAAACGAAACAATCTATTTGCATAATTATATTATAGATTCTCCTCAGCTACAAATATATAAAAGAGAAAGGTAAATTCTATGTAGAATCAGTTAGCGGTCATTTCTTGTTGCATGTATTTTCACACAAACAATTACTGATGTTTATGGATTTAGAAAGTTATTGGACATTAAAAACTTTTATGTTTTTCTCATTGTCTAGTGAAAAGGAATATATGATGTACATCAACATAATGCAATTACCCTTTTAGATTGAGATGAAGATACAGTTCCATAAACTTGATCTGCCACAGGATCAGCATGATAATAAAATATGCATGGTGCTATAAATTTACTACTGCCCCAATCCATCTTTCCAATGTAACCATCTTTGTCTAGTTTCTTGACACTCATATCAATGGGTCTTCCTCCTTCTCTATCAACCATCACTGTGAACGAATTTTAGTTTGAGTCATAAACACACCACGCATAAAAGGTTGGAATAGAATGACTTAAGGTAAGGCTTATCCAAAAGTTTTTATCCACCTTGGGGTTTTCTTGTTGAAATTATTCCATAATGTGCATAGGCGACATGAGCAGGATCCATAAGATTTTCAATCAAGACATCATACCTGAAAATGCAAATAGAGTTTACAGAACTGCTGCAAAAATCAGTTTACCTAGATGTAGTTATAAAGACTTCAAAGAAATCAGATCAACTCTGACAAATATTATGTCGAAGCTAAATTTTTCAGTGTTACCTGTGGCAAATAGGCTGAAGTGCATCTACTATGACAGGAAGAAACATAGATTACTACATTATTTGTTGAGCAGAAATTGAGATGTTCCTAAGCCTAGATGATATCTTCACTTACCCATAAGGAATATCTCTGTTTCCCATTATCTTTGTAAATGATGGATCTTCCCACGCTGGGATAGAGGGAGGTTTTTTCTTCGTAATAATATCTTTGTATTGAGGATCAGTGTTAGGCCAAAACCACACAATATCATGATGCACTGTACTCGGATAAACTGCTATACATGCTTTCTTGAATGTGTGAACCTGCATTATTAGATGGAAGGACAATTAAAATCCCATTTCGGCAAGAAGAAAGAAAAAGAGCAATACCCTAACCAAACACTCTACATGGTTACTTCATCTATGTTAACATTTAAGGGACACAATTTAATTGAAAATAACATTGTATGCACCATCACAAATTGACAATGACTATTTGCAATGCTATTATTGGAAAAAGGAAATCACTGCAAAAATAGGTTTAGGCCACGAGAAAAAAAAAACTATTGTTAAGGATTTCTTACAGGAGGACCATCTGGAGGTGCTTGAGGGATGAGCTTGCAGTCTCCAGAGCCATTGAAGCACCAACCATGGTAAACACACTGCAACCTCCCCCACTGATCAATCCTTCCCTCGGATAATGGGGCCAATCTATGAGGACACTTATCATCAAATACCTTCCAGGCACTCTCATTCCTATCCCACCAAACCACGACATCAAGACCCATGACCTTCTTTGCATGTGGCACCCTTTTGTCCAGATCACAAACTGGCATAACTGGATACCACTGAGAATACCAGTCAAACTTCTCTCCACTGGTAGCAGCTTCAAACTCTGGCTCAGGCGGTTCAAAGGATTCTGTTGAAACAGAGGATGGAGATGATATAGTGGTGAAAAGCTTGAAGTTTGATACATTTCTCTGAATTCTTGAGAAAGATGAAGTTGGTAACTTATTAAACTGGAAATTCAAGATTTCGGGTTGGGTAAATTGGGTTGTGTCTAATGAAGTTGGGATGTGAGCAAATGAGGGAATAGAGGAGGTTCTAATAGTTTTCATGGCTGGTTCTTTTAGAGCTGAAGCTAGAGAGATGGGAAGCAAAGGAAAAGAGTAAGAAAGGAGCTGTTACTGAAGTGGCCATTCACTGAACTAGAGGCTCTAAATTGTTCAACGCAAGAGACAGTCGGACAGCTGAGACGGGGACATAGAGAAAAGAGAAAACTTTGAGCTTTCATTTTCCATGGATTGGGGAAATGGGGGAGAGAAGAAATAGAAAAATTAATTGTATCTTATTTGAACACGAATTAGAAGAGAGAAAATGAAAGATAACAGAATTCTAGAACAAATGAATAGCTTTTCTCATTGAATCAGGAAGAGTTTACGACCAGCTTTATATACAGGAAGAAGAGAGTTGGCGGGAAAGAAAGAAATGAGAAATTGACTTGTAACTGCCTCAGTACACGTGTAATTAATCAAAATGAATGAGTGGAAATAGCATATATATACTCATTTAATATAAAATAAATGAAAAATATTTTTAACTTATAATTAGAAAATATTTCTTATGAAAAAATATTTTTCAGTAAAATAATTTAATTTTTATTTAAAAATAAAATATATTAATAAATTTATATATAAATATTTTAATAAAATTTTTAAAATGTGAAAATTTTTTTAGAAAAATAAAATAAAATTATTTTTTAATGAGAAAAATATTTTTAGTTAATTAAATATTTTAAATATTAAAAAATATATAAAATAAATGGAGATTTAATATTAAAATTTTTTATCATAATAATTTTTATATATTAATATAATATTTTAATTCTAATTGATTGAGATTACAAGTTGGCTTTTAAGGATGTTAAAAGGAGAAATAAAAGCAAAAAAGGGAAAATAATATTTTCCAACTTGCTGTAAATAACTGAAAAAGGAAAATGAAAGAAAAGTACTTAAATGCCCTCCCGTAGCGTAATATAAAAAACGTTCATGTCTTTCTTTTTTTTATTTTTTTTTAAGAGCAACGTGCATGTCTTTCTAACTTCACCATTTTACCACGTTGATATTAAATATATTTATTTGAAAATGTGTCTTCAACGGCTATAAATAATTATTTTAAACTATATATATTTTTTATTTTTTTAAATTTTCAATTTAAATTTTTTTAAAAAAATAATAAAATTACCATTTATAATTTTCTTTTATGATTCAAAACCGTTTTATACATTATATATACATTTTTTAAATGAAAACTATGGGTGATTTAACAGAGGGTGCCCTTGGTTTACCAAAACTATGGCTGGTATTTCTTTCTTTCTATTTTTAGGAGATGTAAATTATATATATATAATAAATCAAATTGCATAAACTTTTATGTCTTTCATTATAATTTTTATCCATTTTAATTTTTTACACATATTAAAAAAATAATTTTTTAATTATTTTTATATTAAATATATTAAATTTTATTAAATATTAAAAAATAGTTTAAACATTCAATGAAAATTTATTTTAAAAATAAAATAAAATTAAATAACGGTTTAATAATTATTTTATATATTACTATAATATAAAAAATAAATAATAATTTTGAAATAATTAAATGAATAAAAATTATAAAAGGAAAAGAGTTTCTGTATTTAAATATAAAAAAGTAAAAGAAAAAATTAAGAAGAAAAAAAAAATCCATTTTAACTCTTAAACCATAAACCAATAATCATATAAACGCTTAGATATTTTTTGAGGCTCAATATTAAAATTAGCAAATAAAACTATATACAGAGCCTTTAAATTCTAAAAAATATTAAATAAAACCTTCAAGTTTTAAAAATATATCAAATAATTGTTTACTTTTTAATTTAATTTTTTTTCATATTTTATTTCGTTACTCTGCTATTTTTTAATAATATTTATAAGTTTATATTGTTATTCATCTCTCAATAAAATAATTAAAATTATGCCTCATCAAATAATAATAAAATAAGTGTTATTTAATTAAAATTATTTTCACAATCATGAGCATGATAATTAATACTATTAAATTATTATTAATAATAATATCTAATGATATTTAATTAAAATTAATAACTTTTTTAAAAATGTATTCACTATGTTATTTAAGACCAAATTGTCTCAATGACACAGGATGATCTTTCAGTAATGTCTGAACAAAATTGATTCTTGAACTTTGCCTGTGTACAAAACTAAAATGCAGCAGCCCCATTGCTGCACTTATCATTTGGCCTGAAAGAGCTGCAGATTGTCTTCGCTTCATTTCATAATAATTTTTTTCCATTGAAATTGTTTTCAAATCTCTGCTGTATATACATAGATATGCCATATTTGCATTTGCCCAATACTGTACTTTCAATGCCCAGTGAAAAGTAAATTTTTCAGCGAAGGGCATGATTATAGTCATGGTAATGGAAGGTTTTGTAAATGAAGTGACTCAACCATCTTGAAGCTGCGAAGCATACTACTGCCAGTGTAACCAGTGTAGTTCTTGCAGCTGCTGAGATGACACCTTGTTTGGCTGCAGCAACAATACCGATTGAAACTAGAGAAATTACTGGCAGAATGACCTCAAGAGCACTCAGACCTTTATGTGCAGAATTGCAGCTGCGACAGTTTACGACATGTGACCAATACCTGAATATTTATTTACAAATACACATAAGAATAAGTTCATGCAACTATATGTAAAGCTCGACTCTAGTTGTATCAGTCATCACCTGTCCATCAGCTGTTCTCTAGGAGGAGTTGGTGGAAGAGCCCCACTATACTTTCCTCTCCAATCAACTTGACCACCAGCATACTTGTTCAACCATCTTCTGAAACCAACCACAAGGGCATCTGACTTTGTCGGCACAAAACAAGCCTTTTGCCAATTCGCAGGGCCAACATCCATGATCTTACGCTCCTGCAAATAGAATTCAAGAGTCACTTGATGTGCTACAGACTAAGGATTTTGGTATTCTAACACTGGATTTTCTTAGTTTAAGAGTTCCCACAGTAAAATTAAATACTTCAATATGAACAACAAGCAGACAAAGAAAAACTTTGCAGTAGGGATATGTTAAGAAGTTTCAACAGACTGATAAACAATTGAATAGAGGATGCACACTAGATAGTAGAATGGCAAGCCATACAGATTTATGTTCGGCCAGGATTTACCAAAAGATGGAAAGTACAGGTCATAAACAATACATTCTATTGTGACTTCTTGCTAAACTGGATTTACAAATTTTTCATATAAAATATGCTTTTGGGAAAACTTCTAATAGTCAATGATCTCACAAGATGAAAAAGAAAATTATCTTCTCCTAATAGAAGAATATTGGAATCACCTCCACATGAAGAAGATACAAATCTGAATCCAGAATCAGGTTTTGTCCCACATGGAACATCCATCGTGGGACGATTTTATCAATCCAAACTCCAAAGTTTCTTGGAAAGACCCATATCAATCTGCTATTGCCAGGACTAACTGGGATGCAAATAAAAATTAAAGCCATCCTCCGATGCGTTGACAGTTGCTGCTCACAAAGATAAGGACATGAAAGCAAATATAAGCAAGGACAGCTAATTACATAATTTTTACAGGACAAACGAAAGAATCTAGTTACATAATCATATAATAACAGAGACGCATTATCTATAATACTACAGATTCTTCTCAGCTACAAGTATTTAAAAGAGAAAGATAAAATTCTCTGTGGAATTAGTTAGTGATCATTTCTTCTCACATGTATTTTCATACATAAAATTACTGATTCTATGGATTTAGCGGGTTATTGGAGTTTAAAAACTTTTTACGTTTCTGTCACTGTCTAAAGAAATTGAACACTATCATCCCCTGTTTTTAGTATATGATGTGCGTCAACATAATGCTTACCTTTTTGGATTGAGGTGAAGATGCAGTTCCATTACCTTGATCTTCCACAGGTTCAGTATAAGCATAAAATATGCATGGTGCTATAAATTTGCTACTGCCCCAAGCCATATTTCCAATGTAACCATCTTTGTCTAGTTTCTTGACACTCAAATCAACGGGTATCCCTCCTTCTCTGTCCACCTTCACTGCGAAGGAGTTTTAGTTGAGTCATAAATACTCCATCCATAAAGATAGCGGAATGGAATGACTTAAGTTAAGGCTTATCCAAAAGTTTTTATCCACCTTGGGGTTTTCTTGTTCTCATTATTCCATAATGTGCATAGGGGACATGAGCAGGATCCATAAGATTTTCAACCAAGACATCATACCTGCAAATGCAAATATAGTTTACAGAACTGCTGCAAAAATCAGTTCTTTACCTTACTTAGATGTAGTGATAAATGCCTTAAAGAGAGAACGAAGGAACTACTTCAGGCCTATAATCCAGATGAGAAATATTCCTATCTTGAAATGAGAAATCAGATCAACTCTAACAAATACTATGTTGAAGCCAAATATTTTCAGCGTTATGTATAGCAGATAGGCTGACTACTATGACAGAAAGAAACATAGATTACTACAATACTTGTTTCAGCAGAAATTGAGATGTTTGTAAGTTTAGATGACATCTTCACTTACCCATAAGGAATATCTCTATTTCCCATTAATTTTGTAAATGATGGATCATCCAATTCTGGGATAGATGGAGGTTTTTTCTTCGTAATAATATCTTTGTATTGAGGATCAGGGTTAGGCCAAAACCACACAATATCATGATGCACTGTACTCGGATAAACTGCTACACATGCTTTCTTGAATGTGTGAACCTGCATTATATGATGGAAGGACAAGTAAATATCCCATTTGACATGGAACTTAAATGATTTTAATGAGAATGTATAATAAAATATTAAAAAACTGTTATCGTTATAGGAAGTAAATATATTAATATAGGAAATAAATATTGATAGATGAATCGGTTACTTAATCTTAAGATTGTATAATTATAAATTTTATTTTCCTTCCTGTTTAGATACCCGTCTCTCATCTATAAATATATTGTAATCTCTATTGTAAAATATAATAACAAATTATATCCGATTCAATTGCGACGAGGATGTCACAAATTTAGCAGGGCTTGGAGAAACTGGGTTATCCATAAAGGTAACATTTGGAGATTTAAGATTCTGTTCATTTGGGTTACCCATAAAGGGTAACGTTTGGAGACCTATGGGTCTATTCATTTGGGTTACCCATAAAAGGTAACATTTGAAGATTTAGGGATCTTTTCATTTTGGATTACTCATACGGGGTAACGTTTGGAGATTTAAGACTCTGTTTATCGTGGTTAGCATAGGATAACATTTGGAGACTCAGGACTTTATTTATAAGGGTTACCCATAAAGTGTAACATTTTAAGATTTAGGACTCTGTACATTTGGGTTACCCATAAAGCGTAACATTCGAAGACATCGCGCACTGTTCATCGGGTACTGTTTACGGGTATTCTGTACTTCTGATCCTTTGTTTATTTTGATTGTTTAGGGTTGGTTGTTCTTATTACTGAAATTAATTATATATGTAACAACTTGGGCATGATTAACACTTATATTCTAACTTGAGGGGAGTGTTATAAACTATAGGAAGTAAATATGTTAATATAGGAAGTAAATATTGATAAATGGATCAGTTGCTTAATCTCAGGATTATATAATCATAAATTTGATTTTACTTTCTGTTTAGATACCAGTCTCTCATCTAAATAGGTTGTAATCTCTATTGTGAAATATAACAATAAATATTATATTTCTACAAAAACCAATGCTGCAAGGGGAAGAAACTAAAAAGGAACAATACCCTAAACATTATATTTGGTTGCTTTATCCATGTTAACATTTTAGGACACGATTTAATTAAAAATTAACATTGTCTGCACCATCACAAATTGACAATGACAATCTCCTGTTTACTAAATGGATCACCATATTTGTTAAAATTATGGTTTTCAGCAGTATTATCATAGTTTCATCTTGTAGGCCTTCTTTTAGAATTTTCAAAGCTTCAGCAAATTAACCTAATTGTACCTGTGTTCCTTTTTTTTTCCAGTTCAATGTAGTACAGAAGGAAACAAGGATTGATCTCTTTAGGCTGATGCTTGGCCAGTAGTCTACTCACTTGCATTAAGTAGGAAAAACTGATCAAGCTCAAAAGTTCAATCAATTAATACATGCACAACAAAAGGCAACCTAGAATGGTTTAGTTTAATAGACCAATGCTGTAGTCGATCACCTAGAAAAAGTATTATCTTGAATGTCACCAATCACCATGTATGCACAAAAACTTTTCTACGTATATGTCCTCTAGGATAGTCTAACATTAGTAACAAATAACCAAGAAAAGCACAACTGAAACCCAAAAATCCGAAATGTCAGTAATACTATTATTTGGGAAAAAAATCACTGCAAAAATAGTTTTAGGCCACGAGGAAAATGGATGAAAACTGTAGTTAAGGATTTCTTACAGGAGGGCCATCTACAGGTGCTTGAGGGATGAGCTTGCAGTCTCCAGAACCATTGAAGCACCAACCATGGTAAACACACTGCAACCTCCCCCACTGATCAATCCTTCCCTCAGATAAAGGGGCCAATCTATGAGGACAAGTATCATCAAATACCTTCCAGGCATTCTCATTCCTATCCCACCAAACCACGACATCAAGACCCATGACCTTCTTTGCATGTGGCACCCTTTTGTCCAGATCACAAACTGGCATAAGTGGATACCACTGAGAATACCAGTCAAATTTATCTCCATTGGTAGCAGCTTCAAACTCTGGCTCAGGTGGTTCAAAGGATTCTGTTGAAACAGAGGATGGAGATGATATAGTGGTGAAAAGCTTGAAGTTTGATACGTTTCCCTGAATTCTTGAGAAAGATGAAGTTGATAACTTATTAAACTGAAAATTCAAGAACCTGGGTTTGGTAAATTGGGTTGTGTCTAGTGAAGTTGGGATGTGAAATGACGGAATAGAGGAGGTTCTAATAGTCTCCATGGCTGGTTCTTCTAGCGCTGAAGCTAGAGAGATGGGGAGAAAAGGAAGAGAGGAAAAATGGAGTTAATGCAAACGTGTTACTGAAGTGGCCACTCACTGAACTAGAGGCTCTAAATTGTTCAACGCAAGAGACAGTGATAGAGAGACAAGGATAAAGCTTTTAGCCTTCTTTTTCCTCTCTTTTATCCTTTATTTGGCGTTGGATTGGTGAAATGGGGGAGAGGAAGTTTTTTTAAAAAATTTTGCATTGATCATTGCATTGGAGACGTTTTTTTTTTTTGAATAAAATTTTTTAGTAGTGTTGCCAATGCCATCGGTGATTTGACATAGAATTTATATATTATTTTTATTTTTTCAGAATTACAAAATTTATTAATTTTTAAAAATATATAAAAAATTTAAATTTTTTAGATTAAATAATAATTTTTTTATTTTTTTAATATTTAATTTCCCTTTCAAACAATTAATATTATCAAACAATATAAAAAAAATACTTATTTTTTTATTATTTTTTCTTTAATTTTTTTAAAATTCGCTTGCACTATTAAAAATTTAAATAAAGGGTTATGGAAACTTTTGCTATCTTTGATGAAAATAAAGACAAAATGTCCATTAAATTTAAGTCACTAATTTTTATTTTTGGTCGAAATAGGCGTTTGAACTATTAAAATTAATCGAATAAAATCTTTAAAGTTTAAAAAATATATTAAATATGACTTTACTGATTTAGATATTTTTTCAATGAGCTTATATTATCTATTTATTTCTCAACATGATAATTAAAATCACGTTTTATTCAATAATAATCAAATTAGTGATATTTAATTAAAATTGTTTTCATTATCATGGATGATAAATAGTTAATAATATTAAATCAATAATAATATTTAATGATATTTAATTAAAATTAATAATATTTATAAAAATAATTAGAAAAATGTATGAATTAGTACCATTTCGTATATTTGATATTAATTTTTAACATTTAACTTATAAAAAGAAATGAATGCCAAAAAAAAAACTAACTTCTGCTAAACACTTTCAAATACTATTTAAAAAATTTAAAGTATAAATTTAATAATTAAAAGAGAAATAATAAAAAAGAAATTTATATTAAAAGAGGGTGGAATAGAGAAAAAAAATATATTTTTATTAATACGAAAATGTGCAAGTGAAAAATGCTCATATCAAATATGTAGAGATTTCATGAGGACCAAGGAAATCTCCAGAGTAGAATATCGGCTACAGGGACGCCATAAAAGTTTAGGGTTAGAAGCTTTTAAGGGAATAAAGACTTGATAATTTCCAACTGACAAAAAAGAAAAAAGAAAAATTCCAATGGAAAACTAGAATGATTGTGTAAAGCAGGCCGTGTAGGAAAATAAAAAAATCATAATTTGCAAACTAATATTTCTTCTTCAGCAATAACATCTTCTTAACATCAAAGACTGAATACATACTATAGAAAATTCATGCATGTCCGGTGTTCAATACAAAAATTTTGAACTCCCCTATGCATCTGAAAGTTTTTACTTAGACCTTGGGATGCAGACAATAAAATTATTAAATGTGCACACCTTTCTAATCAAAGTTATCTTTAGTCTGGGACTCTCCTTGAACCTCAGTTAAAACAGCTTCATCCATCTGATATTGTCTAACAGCAAAAGGGAATGGAGGTGTATCTACAGAAAGAGCACCTTCTAATACCTTAACCACTTCAACAATAGAAGGTCGTCGAAATGGTTGATTTTGCATACACCACAAAGCTATCCTTGTTACTCTTGCCATTCCTTCAGAATCCATGCAATCCTCCAAGTTCAGTTTTTCATTCATACTGTCAGCTAAACGTTGCAGGCTGTCACTCGAAATATCTCTTTTACATGTCACAATTTGCAACAGCATCTCCCCAAACATGTAGATATCTATCTCTGATGTCGACTCTGAGGAGGAAGCTGCCTCCTTTTGGAGTAAGCTTCTAAGTCCAAAATCAGTGAGCTTAGGGACCAACTTCTCATCAAGCAATACATTTTCGAGCTTCAAGTTCCCATGAGCTACACATACCTGACACTCTGAGTGCAAATAAGCAAGGGCTCGTGCAACTCCAAGAGCAATGTCAAACCTTTGCTGCCAATTCCCATCATTCTGAACTTGCTGCATGTTGAACAGCCAATTATCCAGAGAGCCATTGGGAACATATTCATATAATAAAAACCTGTGACTTGCCTCAAAACAGAAGCCGTTTAATGACACAAGATTCCGATGGTGCATTCCCCCTAACATAGAGACTGTCATTCGGAAATCCTTCTCATTTACACTTGCATCATTCACCTTCTTAGCAATAAATGGCCTTTTGTTGGGAAGTACACCCTTATAAATAGTGGGGCCGAGTTGATCTGCAAAATTGCCAGTTAGCTCTTTTATCTCCTTAAAAGATAACCTGATAAGTACACTGTAATGAGCATTCATCTGATCATCCTTGCTAAAGGGAATTCTTGCCTGAGCCTTAATTTTCTGTCTACGGTACATAAACCAAAACACAAACATCTCAAGCGTTAGAAAACTTGAGACTGTTACCAAAACTATGAAAGCAATAGCTCCAACAAACTTCTTGTTGTCACCTTCATGGTCAATGAATCCTTTAGACAGTGAAAAGATTGACTTGGGGTTAAAGTAAGGATCAGATTGTTGAGTCAAAACAGCCTGAGGGACCAAACACACTTTTAAGAATGAAGTAGCAGGAATAGAAGGGTTCCTATATCCACTAATAAAGCTAGTTCGTTTGAGGGTACATATACCTGAACCATCATTTTTTGAAGTTGCTGCAATGCAGGTAGGGTCATTAGAGCAGTATCCTTTGCAATCTTTCTCATTTAGCATCATAGCAACATCTTGAGGTGGATAAAGCCCATATAAAACTGACTGCTTCATGTCCACCATGCTTGTATTCATCTTGCAGTTGCTCAAATCCACCATCTTCTTGCATTTTAAACCACCAGAATCCATTGTAACAGAGGAAGCTCCCCAGTTTGATGAATCCTGGTAAAGACAATCGCAGACAGGTCCCGTTGATTTAAATCTGCAAAAGCCATACAAACCACAAGAACCAAACACATCACATTGGTTCCCAACTGCTTGCCATGTAATTTTCCATTCATGAAGCACGTGGTCCCATGAATATATCCTCAAGTTACCATCATAATCCATCCTAAGGTGCCTCAATGTCACAGAAGGGTCTTTGAAATCATTGCTTGATGTCGACCAAATAGTTCTATTAGTAGCATCTTTAAGCCCCAAAAATCCATCAGCATCAAATCTTGCTTCCATAATATTGCTAGAGAAGCTTAAATGAGTCCTCCAATATGTCACATTGTTCTCCCACACAAGGGCAAGCTCTCCAGAGCGCTGAATCACAAAGGTATAGTAGCTAGAAATTGAATTCATTGAAGGAGCTCTCAGTGTTTGTGGAAAATGCAGAGTCTGGCCAGGAAGGAGAGTGCTTGTTGGGCTATGAAAACTTTCCCACAGCACTCTATCTCCATTACCCACAAGAACTAAGTTCCCATTATCTAAAAGAGTAGCCTTTTTAACACCTAAATTAGAAGTACTACTACTCCAAACAATTAAACCACTGGGATTTTCAAACAAAATCAGTCCCCCATCCATGGAAAGCCTGATTGTAGAGTTCATAGACACTCTAAGTCCACCACCAATAGCCCATACAGGCATATTTACAGTTTTATCGCCTAAATTATACCTGACACCCACAAGAAATCCATCATCATCTTTCTGACAACACTCCAAGAATCCAAATGCAAAGACCCCATTTTGAGACACCCAAGTCCTAGTTCTATCAAACCCAGAAATCTCAAAACCAAGAGGCACAGATACCAAAGCAAGCTCATCACAAAAGCCACAAGAAACAAAACACAGAGACACAACAACAGCCAGAACAGAGCTAAACGGGAATCGGTGTGGCTTACCTTGAAAATGCTTGATTGGTATCTCAAAATACGGCTCTCTAGTCGAAGCCACACACATTTTAGCGGCACAAACTTAGAACGCAGTCTCCCAAGGTCGCAGCAGGTAGCTACTCAGGTGGATTACAAGTGAATGAATTTGAATCTTGGATAGTCATCATGGACCTACAGCTTTTTGTGGACTTTTGGAGATTTCTGTAGCCTTTCTTTGTCACCATATGTTTGGTTTGCTGATTTGCTTTGCTTCTTTTGGGTTTCTTTTTTATTTTTAATTTTCCTTTTCCAATGAACAATTATCGTGGGCTTTCAATTCAGGCCCCTGGGTGTCATTGTAATGGGCTAGCAGGGGTGGGAATTTGGGCTTCAAAAGCCTTAAACCCTTGTTTGGATTATATTCTATTTTAACAGAATCTCTTAAATGGGATTATTTTTGCAAGTATGCAAAGCTTTTTGGAATTAATATTGAGCAGGGCGACCCTAATTTTGAAGAACAATTTAAATTTCTCAAAGAACAAAAAAAGGGGAAAAAGGAAAAAATCACTACATATGATCTCAGAAAACTAGTGCAAGCACATCAAGTCCTTGGTAAACCCGCTGGAAATTGAGTTCTGATGCTAATGAGTGTAGACAGCACTTGGGTTATGCCAATTCTCTCATCAGGAACTCCAACACAGCATTCCACGGCCAATCCCAAAATGGATGATATACAGTCTTTCTTATCTGGAAATTTTTCTTCCTCTGTCAGCAAATTAGCATCTGCTACTTCAGCTACTGCATCAGGTAATGCTACTTGTATATTTTGTTTCAAGCTCATTCCTCCACCAAACATGTCATCTGTGGGCTTCTTTCTCGTAAATGTTTCCATCAACAGTATTCCAAAGCTATAAACATCTCCTTTTGTTGAAACAATACCTTCCGATCCATACTCTGCATATCAGATTGAAATATATCATTAAGTTGAAAGCACACAGTATAGGATTACACAAAAAGAACAAAAGTTTCTAGAAATTACCAGGTGCCATATACCCAATAGTGGCCAATGTTCTTGTCTGTGTCATAAAATCTCCTTCACCCAAGAGCTTGGCGATGCCAAAATCAGCTACATGAGCAACCATATTTGCATCTAGCAGGACATTGCTAGGCTTCAAATCACAATGAATAATAGGTCTAGAGAAGCCATGATGAAGATATTCCAATGCTGATGCAACATCTATCATTATGTCTAGCCTTTGATGGATATCCAAAAAATAGTTATGGGAGTACAACAGATTCTCCAAGCTCCCATTTGGCATGTAATCCAATACCAATGCTTTGAAGTCATGGTTAGAGCAACAACTTATAATTTTGACAAGATTTCGATGGCGGATATTGCTCATTACCTCACATTCTGCATCAAAACTCTTGAATGCTCCTTCTCGTTGCAAATTGAAAACCTTTATAGCAACATCTATCCCATCTGCAAGTATTCCTTTGTATACAGTTCCAGAACCCCCTGTACCAAGTATGTTGCTATCACAAAATCCATTTGTAGCTTTTTTAAGTTCGTGGAAGGATATTCTTTTCCATGTTGCCACAATCACAGGATCTGGATCAGCCGCAGTTTCCAAGTTAGTTTTTGCCTTCCTAAATCTTAGTGAGACAAGTATGACAATTATTGTCAATATGATAGCAGGAAGAATATATAGAAGCACTTTCTTGGAGGCAGTTTTGGATTTTCCCTGAGAACTTATTTTGCATGGTGTCAATTGCAACAAGGGAGAACCACAGAGTGCATCATTTCCCAAAAATGACAGAGCTGAAAAGTTTACGAAAGTTCCTGCTGTGGGAACTTCTCCTTCCAATTTGTTGAAAGACAGGTTTAGATATTTGAGATACTTGACTCCCTCTAGGGACTTGGGGATTGTCCCTGACAAGCTGTTATTGGACAAATCCAATGATTCCAGGCTTATCAAGTTTCCAAATGATTTGGGAATAGCACCTTCAAAATTGTTGTGTCTTAAGGAGAGTTTCGCCAGGCTCTGGAGGCCTCCAAGGGAATCTGGGATGGTACCGGATAAGTGATTACTTGATAAGTCTACTTGTGTAACAACCTTCAAATTTCCAATACTTAGTGACAGGTGGCCACTAAGTGAATTTGATGACAATGTCAAAATCAAGATATCTTTTAGGTTCCACAAGGTAGAGGGTATTGTTGAAATAAAATTGTTGGAATCTAACTGCAGAGATCTTAGAGTACTAATATCACCAAGGCAAGCTGGTAGAGTACCAGAAAGGTTGTTTCGACTCAGAAGCAATTCCCCCAAGCTACTCAGTTGGCAAATATCATTTGGCAATGAACCATTCAACTTATTCCTTTGAGCATATAAAACTTGGAGCTTCTGCAATCTACCAATTGTAGCTGGAAGAGATCCCACCAATTCATTGTTTAGCAGAAGCAAGGTTGTGAGGTTGCTCATATGACCAATTTCTCTTGGTATGCTACCTTTGATTTTACAACTTTCCACATTGAAATATCGTAAAGCAGAGAAATTACCAATAGAAGTAGGAAGAGTGCCATTAAGTGGATTGCCTAATAAAACTAGTCTCGTTAATCCTTTGCAGTTTGCCAAAGAAGAGAGAAACCTCAATTCAGGAGTTGAAGATTCACCAGTGAAACTATTTAAGGCTAGATTGAGGCGTCGCAGATTCCTCAAGTTACCAAGAGTGGTAGGAATAGGTCCAGACAAGGAGTTTGAGCTCATTTCAGCTATGTTGAGCTTGGAAGCATTAGAAAAGGATGCAGGAAGTGGTCCACTAAGCCGATTCCTAGTAACATAAATTTCCTCCAGATTAGCAGCGTCGCCAAAGTTCGACGGAAGTTCGCCTGAGAAGCGATTTACATTTAACAGCAGGAATCGTACACTTGTTATATTGAATAAAGAAGATGGGATGGTGCCTGAAAAGTTATTATAGCGGACTACGAAGGAATAAAGTTTGGTGAGTTTACCAATCTCACTTGGTATTGGACCTGCAAAATCGAGACTTCATCAAAATTGAGATCCTAAGAAAGCTGAAGTTATTTTCCTAGAATCTTAAAATTCAATGACCATGGATGAAATGAACACCAATTGCAGCGAGTTATATATCATACCTGATAAGTAATCATTTGCACCGAGAGATAAGAGGAGCAACGAAGTACAATTAAATAGACTTTTCGGAATTAATCCTGCAAATTGAAAACAAAAAATAAATCATATTTCTAGCTTTTCAATGGGTGGGTTTATATGAAATATTGCTGTTTATTTCTAACTTTAAATTAAAAAATAATTTTATAGAATTGATCAACTTCAACCAAAAACAAAAACGGAACCTGAGAGGTAATTGTCACGCAACACAAGCTGCTCAACCAAGAGAAGAGAACCAAGTTCCTCTGGTATTTCTCCTGCAAAGCCAAAATTGTTCAGAATTTCTTGAAATTCTATAATCAAATGGTGCTACGTAGAATCATGAAGTTTATAAAAGCATTGACATATAAATGGTACCTGTCAAATTATTGAAGCCCAAATAAAGCTCCTGAACCCGTGTCAAATTTCCAAGACTTCTTGGGATATTTCCTGTGAAATAGTTACTATTCAGATACAGACGAAGCAGCTCGCTACATTGCCCTATACTTGAAGGAATCTGGCCAACCAGCTTATTGTGATGAACAATCAGTCTCTGAAGATTTGGAAGATTTTTGCACATATCATCTGGGAGACTACCAGATATCACATTGTTCGCCAGATCGATAGTTTTCAAAGAAGAAATGTTGAAAATGGTCCATGGCAATGAACCTGAAATCTTCTTGTTTCCATTCAAGTTGAGCGTCTCCAGGTTGACTAAATTGCCAATTTCCTCAGAAATATTTCCTTGTAGATTATTGTTCATTATCTGCAAATTTTTCAGCGTCGAAATGTTGAACAAGGAAGGTGGAATGGTGCCTAAGAATCTGTTGTCATCCAGATATAATTCTTCAAGTATTGGCAATGAGCCGAGCCATGATGGGATCTCTTGGTTGAAGTTGTTTGATGCGAAGTTGATGTATCTCAGTCGAGGAAGATGAACCAGCTCCGTCGGCAGAGGGCCATGGAAACTATTGTTGGCGAGAGTTATCTCGGAAAGGAAAGAAAGGTTCCCTATTTGTGGAGGGATAGAACCTGTAAGACCCATGAGAGAGAGATTCAGAGCTGTGACCCTGGAGTTGGCAGTGAGGCCACAGGAGACGCCAATCCAGCTGCATACAGAAGTATTGGTTGACCAGTTGGTAGCCAAATAATTGAGAGGGTCGAGAGTGATATGCTGTTTGAGTGCAAGAAGAGCATCTCGATCGGAGCTGATATCGAGTGTTGCTGCAGAAGCTGAGCAAGAGAAGAAAATGTGAAGTGATAAAGCTGCAATGCTAAAGAGAAAACAACTTCTCGCCATTAATTTTTGTGTAATTCCAAGATCGTTTTGATTAGAATGAAGGCAAAATTTATAGAGATGTAGTTGTCAAAGTTGATGGGCCGCCGCAAGGATGGTGTGCAAGTGTATGATTCAATTATTCATATCTTTTCAATCATCAAAATAAGTGAAAAATGAATAACAATAAAAAATTTATCAATATGATAATCCTAGTCAAAGTTAAGATTTCCTTTAAACATTAATGAAGAGTAATTATTAGCTCTCATGAGATTGTAGGTAGCTTAGTTTTCTTTAGATTGAAGAATTCATTTTGAATTTGGCTTTTTGACCTAGAACTTCTTGAAATAGAAAATCGTTAGAATAAAAGCAATTTGTCCAACAAGTGTATTATTTTTTGTTATTTATAATTCATAATGACTTTTCAAATTTTATCATATAGAATCACCAAGTGTGGGCATGTTGTCCTCATCATGTACTGATGTCTTTTGTTCTTACTGACTAATTTCATTATTTAAGGCAACTTGCTAGCTGGTTCACCTTCCCTGCAAAAACCAGCAACTTGTCCTGCAACTTCTTGTATTCAATGGGCCAAATCCTTGTCTATCAATGTCTAAATCAAATGCTCCTATTATTTTCATTTTTTTTATTGCATTCCAATAATAATAATAGAGGAAAGAGACTTTTTAATACGTAAATTCTTAATATATAGTTAGCTTTATAATTGTTCTTAATTTTATTATTTCAGTGTAAGAAGAGCCTGTTGATCTGTGTGGAGCTAGAATGTTGCTGCCGAAGCTGACCAACACAAGATGTGAATCAGTAATGCTACAATTTTAATGCCATAGAGAAAACAAGCTATTGTTATTTATGAGTGAGGTTTATAGTTGATGTTTTTTTTTAAAAAAAAAAAAAAAAGAAAGAAAGTTCAAAAAACAACAAAAAGATAACTAAAATTAGTAGTTTGAAAAGAAAAAAAAACCAGAAAATTCGCAGCAAGTGATCAGAAAATTGGCGGAGTGCATGGGCATGTAATATTCTGGGAAGAGAGACTGAAGGTTCCGTAATTCTTAATATGAGGATTGATAATGGAAACACCACAACACAATGCATATGCACATTAGGAAATTCAATTTTATGGGAAAGTATAAAAAAATGTTATTTAATTTTGTAGTTTAATTTGTATATTAAAATAGTATTTAGTATCACACTATTAATAAAAAATGATAAATTTTCAAACAGGACATGTAAAATATAAATTGATAATTAATTCTTTTAATATTTAAAATATATATATATAAAAAGTATTATATATTTTTTAGTAATGATTTAATCAATAAAAAGTATGTTTATATATAGATGTGAATGCCCATTAAACAATCTACGAGTTGACCTTAAAAAATCATCACTATTTAATTAAAATACTTTTATATTTTATAAAATTAAAATTTTCAACCTTTTGTCAAATAAAATTTTCTTAAATATTTATAATGTGTTATTTATATAATTTAATTATATATATTATTTAATTTATATACTTTAAAATATTTATACTACTTAATTTTATTTAACTGAAATTCAAACAAGTTTGATTTTATAAAATAACTAAATAAATAGAGATGAATAAATAATTTTTTTATCCATCAATAAGTTAGTACAATTATAGGGAAATGATGGGTCACCTGAAGAAGACAAATGGGAACGGTCAATTGGTTATCACGGGTGGCTCTAAAAGTCAAATAAATTGACTTATTACATTCCCAACTATAAAAATTATAGCATCACTATCACTTGTGCTCACAGATTTAGGCACAGTAATAAATTATTTAATTAAATTTAAACGATTTTAAATTTTATTTTTTTAATTTTCGATTTATATTTAAAAAAAATTATAATATGGCTTATTAAATAGATTAGCAACATATATATAAAAATTTAATAACTAATATTTAAATTATTTTTTTAAATACCTATAAAAGAAAATCATCTTAATACAATCGTAATCAAAATGGAAAAAAAAAAAAAACCCAAAAAGGTATAGTTCTTGTAATTACCATGCCATCAGGCAAAAGAAAAAAAATATGAAGAAAAGCAACTGGTTCACCTACCAAATATAGAAATGGCAACTTGTATTTGTCCTCCAAATTAATCTACCTATCTGTCATTTTCATTTCTGTTGTCGTAATTATCAAAATCACTTTCTTTAGTTAGTTAACTAATTTTTATGAAAAACTAATGTATAAAGGAATTTTTTTTTTACTACAATTTTAAATAACGTTTTTCTTTATTTAAAAAAAAAAATACATATGTTGGTGAATGTGTATTTAAAAATTGTAACGTTGTGTTTGGATTCGTAGATTTTAATTTATGAATTTAAGCTTGAATCAAATATTCTTGTTTGGAAAATTAAACATTGTAGAAATATTTTATTAAACATCTAGGATCTATTTTAAATTTTAAATTTTAAATTTTAAATTAATTTTTTTATTGGAATTTGAATTCAAATTCTAAATTTTAAATTTAAGTCTATGAATCAAAATACAACCTAAAGTTTATCTAAATAAAGTTAAAACCAATTTCTATTGTATGTCGGCAAAGCTGCATCTAGATTAACTATAATTAGTTAATGATTAAATTTTGTATAATTGATTAAGATTAAGCAATTGCTCATAATCATCTTAAGTTAACATCGTTATATGCTGATTTTTTAATTCTTGGTATGAATGATTTTAAAAGAAAAGAATTTAAATAAATTTTTGTAAAATTATTCATGATTTTATCTCCATACATTATGAAAAATTTTTAAATTAAAAATTAGATAAAATGTTAATTTATTAAATATTGTATTAAAATTATAAAATTAATGAAAGGATAAATTAATATATTTTTTAAAACGTTTTATTTTTTTAAAATTGAAGAATTAAACAACATGATAAATGGTTTTTGGGTTGTAAGGCCCATGTATCTTTCTTCATTATCAATGCAATATGGTGCTCAAAAAGAAAAGATTTTTGAAGAAAGTTTTTTTTTTTTTTTTAATGTGTTGAAATACACAGTGGTCATGATCTAAATATTTTTGTTGCCTTCAACTTCAAACAATTCACTAGTTGGGTATTAACTTAGACTTTTGACTATTCAAATGGAACTAGAATTTCTGGAATACTATAAAAATGATGTTGCTGCAATATCCAATTCCCCAAGAAAACATGAAAGAACATCTTCTTTTGTATTAAGGGGTTTCCAGACCCCAAAAGATTTTACAAGTTTCATCTCACGATGTACAATGAGAAGAAGAAAAATGTATAAAATTACTTTAACAAGGTAGGGAAAAAAGAAAAAAAAAGGAAAGAATGAGAATGAATCCTGTATTATCTTCTATATTCACCAAAAAAAGAATAAATCAATTAGAAACTAATTCTCATTAATGGCTGCAGGCACTGATGTCCTACCCGCATAAGGACTGTGTTCTAGAGAGGGGAAGGCTTCTATGCATCAGATTTCCCTTCTCAAGCATTCCTAGATCAATGGTTGCTGCTGCTTCTCCACAAAATCCAGTTGGCGTGCAGACCTTTTGGCTGAAAGCACTGATACTGTTTGACTGGAAAATTCTCCTTGGAGACAAGTTTACTTGCTCCAAAGCTCGGAACTGGAGCCCTGAGGGATAGTCCCTAACACAGCCTATTCGCGGCCCTGCTCCTGTTGTCCATTTGCAGGATAACTGTCTGCCCAACTGAAATGACTTTGTTCCCTTCTTTGAATTAATCCTCTGGACGATTGCTTCTCTTGGAATCTCTTCCACATCATTTTCCTCATCTTCATCAAACTTTTTCTTTGGAACCTTGTCACCCTTTTCTGTAAATACTCTTTCATCTGCAGATTCATTACCATCTTTTACCAGAGGGTCTATAGACACATTGTTGGCACTTGGTCCAGCAGTTGGCTTTTCAGTCTCTAAACTGTCAAACAATTCATCCCTCTTTGGAATTTCAAGACTGGTTAACTTCCTACTGAAGTTGAGTAGCCGTCCTGGCTTCTGTTCTTCCAATACCACAGAAGCCTCATCTTCCATCAAATCAGTTCTCTCTGGTGTCAACTTTTCAGCATTGGTGTCTTCAATCTCAAAGTTATTCACAGTTTCGATCAGTTCCTCTTCAGATGAGTGGTTTCTAATATGTCTAAAGCTTCTTAGCTTATCAAGCAAGCCTGCTTCCTCATCCACTGGATTTGTCTGAAATATCAAAAAATAGAAATATCATCATCATATGATCTTCTAGTTTTAATGTCTGATATCAGAGTGCTTTTTATTTCTTACCTTTACATCAGTGAGATCCACATTGTTTTCTTGGAGGAATGAAAGGAAGTCCTGAAAATTTTCTTCAGTAGGACGATAATGTCCACTGTGAGGCCAAACTGCCTGTTCAAACAACAGAAAAAAACATCAATGTTAACACACCATTAAAATCTGAGGACTTCTAAAATCACTAGGAAATGGCTACTATACTGTATAATCGCAATGAACTATCAAGTTGTAGCTATACCTTAAGAATTCCACTTTCGATTATTAATCTACCAGCAGCAGTTGCGACTCCTCCAGCCAAGAAGCTAGAATGCTGGAATCTACCTTTCTTTTTCTTACCAACATACAAGCTCTTAGATGTACTAAGGACAAAAATCCACTTGGCATCTGTGGTGGTCTGAAGGAGATCCCCTGTCTGCTTGTAAATGAACTTCCCATCCTCCACAACAACTTCATAGGCCTTCCTTTCCATCTGCAGTGGTAAATATGTCCCTCAGATAGACATTCAAGTTAAATAAAAATAAAGAGTCAACACATAAAAGTATATGAAAGCTCACCGGCCCAAGATACTTGATGCACTGTTGTTGAAGTTTTGATCGAGGACATTTGTCAATAATATTTACTTCCTTGCCTTCTCCTATATCTAACCTGCATTTCAGAGACAACGTCTGTATGTTCAACTTTAAATCCATGATGTGCAGCCAAAATTTCAATTGCTGAAGGAAGAAACTTTAGATTAAGGAAATTACCAGTAAAAGAAAGGTTCTCTACTCTTAGAATGAAGCCATTTTACATAATAGAAGTGTAGGTTATGTCCATATCGATGTCGTGGATCAATCTGTTAATTTTTTCCCCACAGAAGACAACATAGATTCGGGTTAGCAAGAGTGAATAGAGAATAACAAACTATAAAACTTTATTTGCATAAAAATTCTTTAATCCCATTTACCGCTTCAAGCCAGTGTTGTAAAGCAAGCTTTTGAGCTTTGTCATTTTTTGATAAACCTTTCCCGACCTTGGCAGCTCTTGTTCTTGCTCTTGACCAACGCGAAATGGCAGTTTCATGTTTCTCAATATCAAAGAATGATATTGAACTGTGCTTGAGCTCAGCAAAATCCAAAAGTTTCCACCTATAAAAACAAATAATTGCATTTAGACATGATAAAACAACACTAAAGTTTCACTGAAAAAAAAAAAAAAGTTAAAGTATTTGCATTTCATTAGATACATACCAGCTCTGCTCAACAAGAACTGCACAATCTGCAAGCTTTCTCCTGGTTCTGAAGCTTTTATACACCTTCTGCAATTTTACAGCTGCTTGGTGTTTGGAATTGGTGGGATAAAGAATTGGTGCTTTTTGGACTGTTTCTACGTCACTATACGAGTTTTGGGATTTATCATCCTCAGCTTTGCTATTTGTACTAACTAATGTAACTGCAGCGACCTTTTCTTTGTCCAATGAAGGATCTTTACCAGACATCCTATTTTCCAATTGTCCCCCATTAAAGCTAACAGATCTTTCCACTATGATTTTCCCAGAACCCAAAGATCTCAATATCTTGGGCTCCAAATCTTCTTTACCAAAATTAACTGATAGCGGAGATATTTTCTCTTCATCATCTCCTAAGAAAACAGATTTCGTAGTAACAAATTCCAAGGCTTTCTCCAAATCACTGTATTCAGCAAACAAGCAGGAATAAGAAATTCCCATTCAAGAAATGGTTTGTAGTGACCTATATGATCCGGATACCTGCGGGAAAAAAGAAGAAGAAATGTTGAATCTGACGCCCATTGATGAATTAACATAATAAATACTTCTATGAAAGAACTACTCAAGCTATTGTCGTTACAAGTACAGAACGAAAGAAAATGTATAAACTTTCCTCATATCAGTTTCAGATTGCAAGTTACGAGTACAACATCTAAGTGCGAGGATACAATTTGATAATGCAGAGAAAAAAGGTCCAGAAATCTCCAAAACCATGGATTAATGAGTAAAGCAAAATAATCCTGAATCTAACCAATTTTCTGCAGGGATAGCATTCAACTAGAACCCAGTCCAGCAAAGAAAACCCATTACCGTGCAACTTAAAATTTTCAAATTCTACATGAACTAATTGCAGACCATTCAGTTATCAACTGCAAACAAACCCATTACAAAGAGAAGATCTACAAAACCCACAATAGCAAAAATATTTCAAATGTAATAAAGACCCAACGAGAGAAACAGGATCAATATAGAACAAGCATTTAAGAAACATCCAAACAAGAGAAAGAAAAGCAATAAATGGAATCAAAATATTACCTTGACTTTTTAAGATTCCACCCAATAAAGGAGATAGAATGTACTATGGGAAATGAAAATCCGGGTTTGAAGTTGCAGAGTGATTTTCACCTTTTTGTCCCCTTGAGTTTATGTTCTGTTTAGCGAGTTTGAGGCTTTCAACACAAAAACTACCGTTGCTTACCCAGTCTTGAATGAGCTATATATAGAAAGAAGATGACACTGAAAGTGAGAGGCTTTAGCGAGAGAGATAGAGAGGAAAAAAAAAAACAAATGTGTTTCCAATTTCCAACCACGTGGAGTAGACTGGTGGTGTCCGGTGGGAGGCTTCATCTGCTAAACTGTAATTTGAATTTTCTTTTTCCATTATTTTTTAGCTTTGTTTTCTTCTTGTACTCCTAATAACAAAAAGCTTTTGTGCTTTCGCCATCCAAAGTTGAAAAAAATTCTTTTATCTCGTAACCTTTTTATGATTATGGCATAAAATAATTTATATTTAAAAAATATATGAAATATATTTTTTTTAAAAATATCGATTATGATATTTATAAAAAATATTAAATAAAAAAAATTTTCAGATGACTGTGACTAACATTTCTTTTAAATAAATTATCATGTAATATAAGATTAAAATGGGAAAATATGACATAAAAGAAGTGTTTTCCAAGTAAAGTGATGAGAAAGAGTGTCTGATTTTCTTAGAACGATCCTGATTGACCAGTGCTTCTCAAGTCACTGCAATCACAAACACGACATTGAATTTGACTTGTTCACCATAGCCATTGCTTGTGTCAATTAGAGTATACCTAGATTAGCTTAACTTCCAAGCTTCTCTTTAATACTAGTCATACTATTTTTCAAATTAAACCAGCTAGCTAATTTACAATTATTTTTTATTTTATGAATTTTTAACGTTTAAAATATTTAATTTACTGTAAACTTTTTTATTCTCAAATATAAAACAGATGGATCTTCGTTAAGTTTGGTTTTGGCTGGTGACGTATTTGCAAACGTGGTGTCGTTTTGAATGTGTATTATATGACTGAGTCGTTGAAATTTTTATTTATTAATACTTCTACGGAACATGAAAGCTCAAAAGTCAGTGAAATTTCCATGGGTTCTTCGCAGAGACCCACAAGTTGACTTCAATATCCTTGGAGGATTTTTTGGCTTTTGATAGGTTAATAACAACAAAAAAATTTTAATAAAGTGTACTTGTCTCTATCTTAATTAATTTTTTCCACATTTTTTTAATAAAAAATTAAAGCTTTTATGCAAATTTCGTGGTGGCATTTAATTAAATATTGTATATATTATCTGTCAAAAATAATATTATTATATATGCACAAGTGATGTGTTGATTATAATTTAAGAGGATTTTTCATTGAATTGTGGTATGAGACAATTTATGGTATACTTGCTTTCTGCCCCACTAAATAAATATCCATTTTTAGTGGTCTATGATAATTTCCTCCAATTATTAATACAATTAATTCACAACCATCATTCATATATATATATATGGAAATTATTTTCATTGAATTATTTAAAATAATAATAATAGATTAAATAAATAAATAAAAGCAAATCATGCTGGAACAATATCAACCAATGAAGAGTAACATAAAACAATAAACTATATTTAATTATTATTAATTTGTCGGAAAGTAGAGTACAGCAAATTAGCTAAGAAACATCATATTCCTGATGTCGAAATAAGGAATTCTGGATTTGGTAAATTGACATTTGTGCTCAGCTCACAGACATGCACTCGCTAGAAAAAAAAAATGGAGTAATAATTTCAAATAGATTACCTTCATAACAGTACATTTGACGATTGTTGCTTTGTTTGGTGTTTGAATAAAAAAAAATCAATTATCTTTACTTGAGTACAGAAAATAGCTATAAACGTTAGAAGTATGAACGCAATCTAAATGGCAACACATATTGAAGAATTGTGTTTTGTTATTGGGCAACGTGTGCGTGTTAAATTATATTGTGATAAAAATTAAGAAGAACAATTCCTCGTCCCTACTACAGTTGTTTTTGTTTGAATCATAACAAGTCAAACCCTATTTTTCTAAGAATTCAGAAATTTAGACACTGATGTAGAACTGCATGCATGGAGTATCGATTAGCGTACAAGTTCAAATATTCCAGGTGTTAATCTTTTATTGAATCACGTTGTTCTGCTTTGGTTTGATCCTTGCATTATTAGGCACCTCTATTACTAGGCAGAAGCTGTTTCTATAAACCATAACTAGGGAGATACCTGATATTTTAGGCTAAACTGAATCACGTTTTCCTAATTCTAAATAATTAATCTTGGGTCTCCTCATAGTTTGGAGTTATTAATTATAATGATTTCCAAATAATTAATTTTCACGATTTTAACCTGGACATTCGGTTTTTGATTGTTGGGTTGCATGAACATGATTAGACCTCTAATTACATAAACCAAATCTTAATTATATGAAAATGTAATTTTTTTTTATTTTAGTGATATGAGATTAAAAAAAATAGGGTTTTAGTCTATCTTAGTAAGTTTAATTTAAATAATTCACTTTTTTTTTATTCATTTTTTTTTATTTTTTAATAATGCACGTAACCACTACTATATTACAGTATTATTTGTCGTTATCATACATAATCGTATGTATGAGCATATTTACTTTCTCATCATCGTCAAGTGACCATTTAATTTATTTTTGGCGCTCGTACTGATAGAATCGTGATATAACTGAAATTTATTCTCACTCTCTATCACGTCAGATGAGTTGAATCTCTTTTTTATGAGTTCAGACCTCGATCTGCTCTACCTGCTCGATAATGGACTGGATTGCATGTTAATTGATCAGTTTATGTAGTAAACTTTGATAGATTTTAGATTTAATTCTTCTGTAAATTTTTTATTACGGTATGAATGTCTGCGATAGTGTTTATCAATTACTTTTACAAATGTATACTTACATATCATGTTTTGTAAAATTACCAGTTTTACATGGATCTCATTGTAACTACCAATCCATTTGTACATGGCATTAGTTAAGTTTTTTTGTTATTATTAACTACTACTATTATTTAGAAAAAGGAAACTAGAGGAAGCAGGACAGGCGGAAACGGATAGAATGACCGTGAAAGCACAGACGTGAAGCACGAGAGCGTATTAAAGAATGCCAGCTGTGAGAATTTAACTGTGAAGACTCAGCGCACCAAACCACACCCAAAAACGCGGTTATGCGGCACCGACTACACTTCTTCCAGTATGAGTGCGACGTAAAGGACCATCGACCAGCCAAAAATTTAAAAAAAAAAAAAAAAGAAACAGTCAGCTACTTATTTTTCTACTATTATTTTACTTACCAAAACTCCTACTTTCCATTTCATGTTGACGTTTGCTGGATTCGACTTTCGGCCACTTTTTTATTTTTAAATCCAGTTCTGACTTTATGAGCCGTCGACATGTGTTATTAACAATTTGGCAACCAAGGCTCAGTCTGTATATGAATTAACCTCAAATTTTAAATCTCATCCGTGTAAAAATTAAAAAAAAAACTTTATGAATACTTCTGCACAACCCATATCTCAAGATTTTTATTTTTTTTTTAATATTGTGTATGTAAATACTGTATATCCTAGCATAAAAAGTTATTAGAAGACAGGAAATCTTAGAAGAAACAGAATGAGATCTCCATTTTGGTTCCCAAGGCAAGAATGATTCTGGCGGTGGTCACAAATTGAGAATTCTTCACTAAGCTTTTAAGCAATTCAACTATTTTGTAACATAGCAATTCAAAGATTTAATAATATTTAATTATAAACGTCCATGTCCGTGCATGGCAATTCCTTTTTTTTCCTTTTCGAAGATGGCAATTCATAGTCAAGAGATTTGGAGAAGAACGTGTCAAGCAAGATACAGTCAATTTTGAAAATATCAAACAGAGTAAAACAATAATTCTTTAGATTGACAAAACATTTCCTCATTGTCTTGTGAATTGCTAACACAACAATCCCAAAATCCATTTTATATTTCCTCTTATTCAAATGGTAAAATAAAATTTTCAAGTATTTTAATGTGAAATTGACTATAGTTTTTCTTGTACGTATTATCTGGGGTTTAAGCAAAATATATCCTCTTTTTTTTAAAAATCATTACATGATGTTAAATATTCGATCTGTAAGCCAAAATAAAAAAAGTTTGTTTTTATACTAATTAACAAGCACACCAACAGTTTGAAAAATTGTTTATGTGAAACATTTGTGCAACATCAACTTGAATGCCTGGTGCTTGTCTCTCTAGTATCAGTGGGATGCCAAAACATACACCTAAAAACAATCAATTGAACAAAACACAAACATGTTTGCTGTACTTTATTGATTTAATTTATGCTAATTATAAATATTAATGATAATGTTGTCTAATTATTTAATTATAACTCAATCGGAGTTGGGGAAAACTCAACACTGATTTAGAAGAAAAAGGTTCAATAATTTAATTCCTAGACAAACTGATGCAGCTACATGTTGCATGCACCATACTATGTAGGTGTTTCTTGTAATTAACCTACTTATATATAATAAAATAAAAAGAATTGGAAGGGTATAGTCCCTCCGAGTCCAAACCATCCACTGCAAGGCTTTGGCCTCCCTAACGATCCAACAAGTTTTTTCTGGCCAATAACAGCCCAAGAACTGTTTTTCTTCTTTTTTCCCCTGTCAAAACAAACCTGAAAATTTATTTTAAACTTGATATATATAATAAATTAAATTAAAATAAAACCTGTCAGGATTAAACATCCCACCGTTTAAAATCTTTTATTAGACTTCCCAGAAAATTATTATTTTTTTAATGTTTAATTTTGGGATTGTTATAAAATTATTAATTTTTACTATTGTTTTTAGTAATGTGAAATAATTAGTGAAAAAAAAATATAAAAAGATTTTGCTAAAGAAAAAGGATTTTTTTAAATATTTTAAATAAAATGGAAACGATGATATTATTTAAGGAATTTCAATTTATGTTATCTTTATTTTATTATTGTCCTTATTATTCTACTAATAGCAACATAATAATATAAATTTTCCATTAAGAGATAATACGCAATGAAATAAAATATGAGTGCTTAATTAAATTTTTTTAAATATTATTAATTTTATATATATAATTTAAAACTATATAATTTCATTATTATTTATAAAAATAAATATTCTTATAATTTTTATTCACTTTAATTTTTTTTATATATATTTTTATTAAATTATTAATTATAATTATTTTAAAAATATTAAATATAAAAATATATTTTGAGAGATTTTTTAAAAATAAAATAAAATAAAAATAATTAATTTATATATTATTATAATATAAAAAATAAATATTAATATTGAGACAATTAATAAAAAATAAAAAAATTGTAGAATAAAAAATTAAAATTTTGCGCTAATTTCCTAGTTGAATACTAATTCACACCGTTATTACCTAAATTTTTTCCGAGTTTTTATTTTTACTCGCATTGGTCGCGCGTCGTGCTCAGACAGGTTCATACATTCCTTTACCCAATTTATTCAACGGACACTCACTGCGTAGAGCCGCCTGCTTCTACTTCTGAAAACCCTAATTCGCCGGTTCTCTCTCTGTCGAGGTTTCTTCTGCTCTCTACGACTCTTCATATATATTTATAACGTTATTTTCCTGATTCAGTTTCACTCACAGGTAAAAATTTCGTCCAAATGAGAGGAAGGAGCTATAGCCCATCGCCACCAAGGGGCTATGGTAGAAGGGGCCGCAGCCCTAGCCCTAGAGGACGTTATGGTGGTGGTGGTCGCGGTGGTAGGGATCTTCCTACTAGCCTCCTAGTGCGTAATCTCCGCCATGATTGCAGGTTTCTATTTCCTTTTCTGTACTTGTTTTCATTTACGTCCACGCTGACACTGTACTCGTTCTAATGCGAGAACGTCCCTTGTGCGAGGATGTTGAGAAGATCAGATTAATCGAGTATGGCTAAAATAAAGATTGTTATGTGTATTTGTTCATTGATGCGCAGCAATTATGTGGATCTTGCTATTTTGTAATGTATTTCGATTTTTTTTTTGTTTAGGATGCACAAAGTGGTTTTTACCCTTAAATTCGTTGCTATACCTGGTTTCACTAGAGCAAGCTGCAAGAATTGCACAGCAAGAATAGTGTGTAGATGTAGTGATGCAGTCTTATTTTCTTTCCGTCTCCACCTGTGATTGCATCTAGCCTTTAACCCTCTTTTTGCATGATTTATTTGCAAGAAAAGAGTTCAAATGAATTCTTATAAAATCATGCATGCAAGATTAAGACATTCAACTCCTGTAAATGTACAACTGTATTAGTCTATGGAGAATCAATGATGTGTAGATATGATTTCTCTTGTATGCATATTGTTCATATTGATAGTAAAATTTTGTAGTAATGAGATAGGTTAAACTGTGCAAGTTCTACGCTGTGGTAAACTTACCATGATTGATTGCTAAAATCCCTCTCCCAATATATATGTATAGCTTTGGAAGAAATTCAGGTGTGTCTAAAAATATATTTTCCCCATATGAGGTATTGCTGAAAAAATCCCTGGCCATTAAAATCATGATCTGAAACATTGGTCAGTATCAATCCACCTTTCTTTTACTTTTAAGCTTGTTTATATGAATCATCTACCCTTCGCCTTGGAGACGCACACAGTTGTTCACACATACACACAAGGTAGAAGCCTGCAAAATAGTTTTCTTCCATGCATATGAGAATAAAATCAGTTGGTTTTGTTTGGTTTACTATACTTCTCAGAATGTACTCTTGTTATATTGTTGATCTCATGAAATTTACATTGTGCAATTTGCAAAAAGGTTCCCAGAAAAGTGTCCTTTTGTTCTTTTCCCTTTAACAAGTAATATATTAAAATTACCATGGAAAAAATTTAGGTACGTCTTGGGACTAAATTACTTTTTCTCCATTTGAGGTAATTCTGAAATTTTGCTTAATGGAATAAAAATGGCACTTTATTTTGAATGATATATTCTGGTAAAACATTGAGGAGCCTGAAATGTTATTAAGTTATACTGTGTTTTCTAAGGATAAAACATGTTGGCATGTCACAATGCTTTCAATCAGAATTTTGCTGCAATTTGCAGGCCTGAAGACCTCCGCAGGCCTTTTGAACAATTTGGTGCTCTCAAGGACATTTACTTACCAAGGGATTATTATACTGGGTGAGCATGTCTCTGCTAAATATAGATGTCTACGAATGTCTAAAAAATGTGACATTAATTTATTCTTTTCTTTCCTTAAATGGGAGATTTCATTTTACTTGTGAATTGTGATTATATAGTGGTTGTTTCATGAAGTCAATACAGTTATATTTTTAAAATTTTTTATAAAATGGCACAAGTGATATGAAAGCTATTTTCTTCATATTGTTCCTTTTATTTTCTCGTCTGATTGAGAAAGTAGCAAGTTTGACTCATCAGTTTCTTACTACTTTAATTGTCAATTTTCTTTTAATTTTTTTGAAAAATAAAATGTAATTTTGGGCATGTGTTTTGAAATTTCTACCAAGCAGGCCCACCAAACTCACTTGTCCCTTCCAATTTATGTTATTATCTTGGGAGATTCTCTTCATAATTTATACTCATGTAATTAAAAGCTGGGCGTGTTAATTGAAGTTCTTGAGATTTAACAGTGAAATTAAAGTTATGAAGACATCATTCAAGTAAATAGAGTTCTTTTGGAGATGATGTTATTGGTAGTGACGATTGGAAGGAAGTGGGTTTGAATACATTGTGAAGATGTTCCAAGTCTTGAAGAATTTCAAGTCATCTTTAAACTGACACTTGCAAGGTCAGCAGCCAAGTGCTTGCTTTCTCATGCTTATCATGACCTTGGGATTCTGTTGGTAAATTTCATTGGCAAAAGGTTTATGGCGTGCATTATCCGTGCCTCCCTAGTTGCAGTTGAGCCATTTAACATTTTTCTTGTTTCTTTTACTGTGTTTGTTGTAGGGAACCTCGTGGTTTTGGTTTTGTTCAATATTCAGATCCTCATGATGCTGCTGAGGCAAAACATCATATGGATGGTAGGGTTCTCCTTGGTCGGGAATTGACAGTTGTGTTTGCAGAGGAGAATAGGAAGAAGCCAGCTGATATGAGGGCTAGGGAGCGAGGGAGGTAGAAATCACCTTTTATTTGTTTTGCTTGCTATATGTAATATACAATTATACAGTGCTGAAAATACACAAGTGCCTCTGAATACTTTTTAGACAGTCGACAAGAAGAATAGTTGTTTAGAAAAATTATGCCAATAAGAAAATAAGGTCCTGAATATCAAATCTATGGAGTGTCTAGATTGAGTGTGGCTTAGTTTTGGAAAGAAGACGCTGTTAGTTTCTTAATTGTTTTCTGAAATGTGTTTGCCTGTCTTGCAGTTAACGTGTTCTAATTTTTTTTGGAATAATAGTTTTAGAGATTCTGGTAGATCTATATTGTGTTGATTTGCCACATTCAATGAAGCATAACATTTATTTAAAGTTTTTTATCATAAGATTTCAATAACTGCATGTATGATTTTTCTAATGCTTTCAGTTTGTTGTAGGGGTCGATTTCGTGATCGAAGGAGATCTCCACCACGTTATTCTCGCTCTCCTCGCTATTCTCATTCCCCACCACCACGCAATGCAAGATCTCGGTCTATCAGTCATGAATATTATTCCCCTCCTGGAAGACGCCATTACTCAAGGTATGTGAATGTAACTTTTCAGTTACCATTTTTTATTTTTCAGTATTCTCATTTAAAGCTACCAAAACTCCTAGTCTCTTATAAATTTATTAGAAGCGAGAACTGCTTTGAGTTTTCCTGAAAAGGCAATTGCATTTAGCGGCTATTCAATTTTACCCCGAGTTATTCTTTTAGATGGATGCATTACTCTGGATCAGTTTTCTGTCCTAAGTTCAGTGTTTCTACTGGAATAATTTTTTCCTTGTTGAAGTGACGTATGAAGCTTTTTGTTTCTGTTTTGTGTCTTTTCCCTGTTGCTTTTGCCTCTGGTTTTTGCTTGAGCTGAAGCCTGAAAAAATTTTCTAATTGGATCAAATCATCTCAAATCCTGGGACTATTTTTTACTTATATATCTGCCATATAAATTGCTTTATCTGTTATAGAATTTGCTTTCAGAAAGCAATCGCGTGAAGCTTCTCCATATAGCTTGCAAAACACCAGATTTGTTGTTTTTAGGTTTCAAGCTTTTATATGTTGCTTGTAAATATTCTTGATTTCTTAGGTCTATATCTCTACATCACATTATCATATTGTTCCCAATAAAGTGGCACATTTATATGTGATCCTTCAGCTGTCCCTCTTCATTTTGAAATCAGCTTTTGCATGTCATTAATAGCTTTGATACTGGACATTTTTGCTGCTGAATTTCATTATGCTTTGTCTCATTCACTCTCCCTATCTGGTAATATACTTGTGTGGTTATTTGCTCTGAGGCAGATCTGTGTCACCACAAGAGAAGAGGTATAGTCGAGAGAGGTCATATTCTCGTTCAAGGAGCCGCAGTAGAACTCCAAACAGGGGTCAAAGCCAGAGCCCAAGAAGCAGAAGTCGGAGTGCTAATAGAAGCAGAAGTCGCAGCCCAAATCACGATGAATACCCTAGGGAATCAAATGGGGTTAGGTCTCCTAGTCAGTAAGCTAATGGGAAGGGACAACTGTAATGTTACTTGTGTTCCGGATCATGTTCTTTGCATTGATGCGGGTGATCTAGGTTTTGTTGTTTGTTGTTATTAACTTCTATAGGATGCTCGTCTTTTGTTATTGCAGTGAATGCGTGGGAAGAATTTGTTGGCTTAGCGATAGTTATTGTCATATATTTTTGTCTAGCAGAATCAGTTAATATTAAACTCTTGGTTGCTATGTAATTTTGTTGGGCGGTTTTATGACGATTTCTTTGCTGAAAGTGTTTCATATCCACTTTAATTGACGCTGAATCTAGGGATTATTTTCAGCCCGTTCCGATGCTTCTGCAAATTTTACAGAAGGGAATTTAAGATGCTGTGTAAATATGGTATCTATGTTTTTTTTGGTAATTTAATTTGGTTTGCAGAGGGCA
Organism: Manihot esculenta; assembly: GCF_001659605.2. Lineage (NCBI taxonomy): Eukaryota > Viridiplantae > Streptophyta > Magnoliopsida > Malpighiales > Euphorbiaceae > Manihot > Manihot esculenta. The sequence goes on along the minus strand of NC_035175.2, from coordinate 8,488,857 downwards.
AACAGGGTCATGCAAAAAGCTGGATGACGCTTTTGATGTTTTGCACCGCTTTCTAAGTGAACATCGAGGGCTGCACTTTACTTGATATAGTTTTTTAAATATGTGAATATATTTTATATAATTATTATTTATTGAATTAATTTAATTGATATTTTATTAATCTAAAATGAATTGGATTAAAGTTATCAAATTATTGATATTATATAGCATTAAGTATTTACACATGTTACTGTTAAAGTACATCCGGGAGTTTAAATTTATAAATTACAGTTTATAGAGATTAAAAGTGATGAAAAAGAAAAACACTACACATCATTGCTCTCTGTGTCCTTAAACCTGTTTTCAAACCAAACCGTTTCTATTGACTTTTGGGTTCTCTTTTCAAGTTCAGAAAAAATAGACATTTGGAGGGAAATATGCAGAAGAAAAAAAAATTCTCTCACTCTCCATCTCTATCTCTCGCGCACTTGATTCTAAATTGACGGTGATGATCTCGACCTGTTCCGTAAGGTATTCAAAAGTTGCAAAAAGGACAAACAAAAAGACAGCAAATATTTGCAGAGGTTTTATTCCTGTTGGTTTTATCCACGTAGAAAAGCTGCCATTAAAGGTTTTTTCTTTCCCTCTTAAATTTTTTCTTCATAACCTTCTAATGATTATGTAATTTATATAGTTATAGCTCTTTATTTGGTGGGGTATGGTTTCAATGTACAGTTGTTATATTTAATGATAATGTGGTACTGCTGCTCGTATTAGCTCTACCAAATGTGTTACTGGTGCAGCGTTGTTTGGTTTTTCCTCATACAAAGAAATGCATTATACTTTTGTGGGGCTTCAGGAATCTGTCTAGCTTGTGCTTTGGATTCTTCGTATTGAATGCTCACTGCTCATTTTGCTGTGTTGTTTTAGATAGTTTTTTCCTGCGGGTTTTAGGGCCTGCTTAACTCTTTGTAGGCTGCTTACAGTTTGGTTTCTTAGTCTCTTTGAACAGGGAAAAGTTGGATCAGGCACTTTGGGCTTTGGATTCTTCGTCTCTCATTTGGGTACTTTCCTATGTTTGTTTTTTTGTGGGGTTTTAGCATCTGGGTACTTTTTGATGATTTTGTAGTCTGGGTTTTTTTTTCCCTTCAGTAATATGGATTATTTTATCAGGTTTCTTTAGGTTTTGAGTTTGTTTGATGGATGTGGATCTTTAGATTCTTCAAGTTAGGTTGAGATAGATGCTGATTTATCTCAAAGTTTTGTTACTGGGAGAAAGATCTATTTAAATCTTTAAGGTCATTGTCATGGTTCATGATATGTTCACACTAATAGTAATAGTAATGGTAGACTCTATAATGTGTTTGGTTAGTTGGAGGTTGCTACGAGAAGAGCTTTCACATGTTAAAAGTTATTTGTATATCCCAGCAGGCTGTCACTTCGCTGCCATGTACTTTCATCTGCTTGCTGTTTGATTGTTGAAACTACTTTTATTGATGAAATTGAGGTATGAATAGTTGTAGTACTTCAAATAGTCAGGAACTTAGATTGGTTAAGGAGCTGTTATCATTATAACGTCATGGAGCCATTAATATGACAAGGTCTCCCTTAAATTTTATCTGCTTGCATTCGTTATTCGCTTATCATAGTGAAAACTGTCCTTAAAATTATTTGCTGTTATCTTGTGGTCACCACTCACCATAATTTGTTCTTGTCCTCTGCGTTTTCCCAGGTTAGCAAAGCAAATTCAGAAATTGCAGTGGATGTGACTACGTGATGTTTTCTTAAGTTAGGGTCCATTGCTAGGAAAGTTTTGAAGGACAAAATTGCATTAAGATTAGAGCTCCATGGGTCTTCATTTTGTTTTTTTCTCTCTTAGCTATTCTAATTTCAATGACCATTTTGATTAGGTTAATTGACCTGGTCACACAAATAAGGCTTGCTGTGCAGATTATTTGTTTTTGTTCAGAGTCTGGTGAAGGACTTTGGAACAATCATCTCAGTAACAGATGGTTCAATTACTTTTTACTTTCATGTTCTTTTAGTTCTCAAAGAGGGATTATGAGGATATGATTTGAAGCTTTAATTGAATGGAAGGATAGCTGGCGATCTAAAATTAAGCCATGGAAAACAGGAACATTAAAAATATATGAAAGACTGAGAAAAAGAGAAGGAACACATAAATTTGTGGCTTGGCAAAATGCCTATGTCCATGGAGCCTGCTGTATATTTCAAGGGGCATTAAGAATCATATTGCATGTGATTTACACCTGATGTTGTCATTCCTCTGGTCGTCCACAAGAAAACTTCCCTTTTAGATTAGTATGAACTGAAAGTTAACCTCTTTTGAATACAAGCTATTGTTCAGTAGAGGGATTATCTGAAAGCGTGCATGAATAGATCACATAGGTTGTCGCTTATAAAGGTGATCCATTTGTTAATTGTTTGATTTTGTTTGCAGCTCCTGGTATATCAAGTGAGAATACTTTACATAAGAGTGATTTCAAGTAGGGAGTAGGGACTAGCGAGTGATTTCAACTTTCAAGCAGTAGAAGTTTAGAAGGAGAAAAACTAGGGACTAGAACTACTAGAAAATTTGACCCTCATAAAGCCTGAATGGAGAAAGATGATCCATATAAGGCATTCCCATAAGTTTGTTAAATTAAGTATTGGTCGTACTGGTCTAATGTTGGCCTGTATGCCGTTACTAAATAACTGATACAATATACACAATTATTTTGAGCCAGTACTTGGTATAAAATTTGAGTAAATGGTCTACTGGATTAGCATCTTCATTTTATGCCTTCAATTCAAATGCAATAACTCAAATAATGAAAATTTATGCCTTCAATTCAATCCTTCTGATTTTATTTACAAATTTCTTTTAAAGAATGAAAGTTTGTCTTAACAGTCGTCTTCTTCTTTACAGATATTTAACACATGTCCAAAAGTATGCAAAATGTGTTAAAGGATGTTTTCCCATTTGGTGACATATGCTTTGGTCTTTTGGTTGGACTTAATAGCATTGGCATTGGGGACAAAATATGGACACGAGTTCTTAAAAATCAGCATAAGTTCTTCCCTTTAATTAGCTTTCATTTTTCTTTTTGTCTGTTTTCCTTTTCCTTCCCTTTTGGTTAAGATGAGTTATGCTTAATCTATTTCCCTGTTTAAGTGAGTTCTAGCTCACTGTGCATTGTGCTTGACAGTCTGGTGGTGATTTTGTTTGTGTCAACCTGAATTCAATATTATGTAGTTGCCATTCTACAATTTATGGAGGTTGTGATTTTAATTTATGGGTTTAGTGCATGAATGGAATTTCTACAACTCTCTTTTATAATGTCATCTTCAATAAGCCTCCTTTGTCATTTGTATCTTATCCATTTGACATTATAACGTATATTTGCTGAACTTTTGGCAGTTCTGTTTCCGCTAAGGCTTAAAAAGCAAAAGCTTTTGGATCAAATGGTGCTCAAAAAATGGTTTGGAAGTCTTCTTTTACTCATAGTTGGCACTTTCAGCAATGCAGTAGGTAACTCAGAAAACCTTTTTTTGGTACCTGCCACTATCTATATAAGTTATGGTTTAGTTAAGATTTAATAAATCAATATCCTCACCTAGAGGTCTCATTTTTCTTGTTTTGTGAGGATTATAAAAGGGTGATCATTGAAAAGTACATAATACAGTACAGCCAGTTCATTTCTATCTGTTTGCGTTCTGTTTAAATGAATGATTTGTAGTGAGCAGAATTGTTCGACTAGCAAAGTCTTTGTTTGTGACATGTATCTGGAAATATCGGTATAGTTTTGAAATTGGTTTCGATGACCAATTGTGTAAATGGATTACTAGTGTGATTTGAGTGAGTGGACAGAGCAAGGGGGGTATGATGGAGTAAGTTAAATTAAAAGTAGCCACATCTATGATTTCCTTTCCATGAGTTGTCCATAAGCTACCTGTCAAACAAGGATTGTGTTATGTGCCTTTAAATAAGATCTCGTCACAAGTCGATTAACTAAAAAATCCTTCTCGCTGGATTGATTTTTCCTTATTAATGTTTCTCCTTTTTTTTTTAGGAATTTATTGTAAAATTAATTGAGAATTCTGTTTGAGAGAATTCTTAGATCTCATAAACTGATGAATAATATTTTTTGAATGTTTTATTCAATGATCTCAAGTGCCTTTTTACAGTCAAGGCTATATTGGATTGCATTAATATTTGAACTCAAAATATTTTCTATCTTTTATTAAAATTTAAAATTTAAAAATTAAATTAAAATAGCGACTAAAAATCAAATTAGAGATAACAACCCAAAATACTGATATTTATTTGTTGCAACCATTTTGATCAAAATCTATCAAATAGAAGGATATGATATTATCTCCTTGTTGTCTCATCACAGTTGTAGTCGAAGCAAAGGCCTTTAGCTTGACGTTCAGACATTTCTGTCCTGTTAAGTCTTTTAACAAATGTAGTTGAGGTGCTTCTGACATTTGAAGATACTGCATTATTATTTCCCTTAGACTCTTGAGTTAAATTGCCAGTAGATAGTGCAGACCCTTGAAATGACCTGTAAACTGTCATCATTAGACCCAATTTGTTGTTTCTTTCTCGAACGTTCGAGCAAAAAAATCGAATAGTCTCATACAATTCTGCAGTAAAAAAATCAACTTGTTGGTTGGTTCAAATAGTTGTCGCTCTTATCAATAAGGATTGAAATTGGCACTTAATAATTTTTTACTGCTTCAAATTCACCTACTCCCTCAAGGGATTGCTACATAAAGAAGGACTAAATCGCAAGTTGCATTTCTTTTTGGACACTTGCCATGTTATTCCAGATTTTTCTTGTTCAAGTCTGTGAAACCCAGTAAGATGGAAGATAGTTAGACTGACTTTATTTGCTTTCACCGTTTGTTGATTTTAAAAAATTATTTACAAATATTAAGCCATCCAAGTGGGTCGTTGGAGCCATCAAATGAGGGAAAATAAAGTTTCGTATATTTAGGTATTACTTGCCCTTTAGAACAATCATTATTTAGTTCGATAAAATTTTATTGACGGCTATTCACTTCATTTTGGTTTTGGTTTACAATGCGAATGAGCTTCAAAACTTGATGAGTCAAGTTGTTGAATCGAGTGTCGATTTGTTGTACGAAAAAGTTCAACTTCTTTTTCATATTTGCTAAACCACCCAAGTCCTTTCACTGTAAAAATCTCTCTTGCCAAACTTTTAACTTGTTTGAGAGAATTTTTGAATCTCATAAACTAGAATAATATTTTCTAAATGTTTTATTCAATAATCTTAAGTGCCTATACTACATTCTATTGCATCAACATTTGAATTCAAAATATTTTTTATTTTTTATTAAAATTTAAAATTTAAATATTAAATTAAAGATAGCAACTAAAAAAATCAAATTAGAGATAACAAGTTAAGATACTGATCTTATTTATTGTAACCACTTTAATAAGAATCTATCAAATTGAAGGATAATGTTTATCCATAATAAATCGTAGTATTGTTTGCTTTTAATGGGAATTAGACTCATTACGATTTTTCTAATGTTTCAACCACTTGGGCAGAGGTCATGCAATATCATATCTCTAGTTACTAAATCACATTATTGAATTTGTAGGTGCATTTCTAGGAATAAACATCGGAACTGATGTTTCCAACATGCCATCAGCTTCAGATGTGGTTGCAATGCTTAAAGCCAATCAAATTACTCATGTGCGCCTCTATGATGCTGATGCTCACTTGTTGAAAGACCTTGCAAACAGTGGTATTGAAGTTATGGTTGGTATTACAAATGAGGAAGTCCTAGGCATTGGGGAATCTCCAGCAGCAGCTGCAGCATGGATTAACAAAAATGTGGCTTCTTACATGCCATCTACCAACATTACAGCAATTGCGGTTGGCAGTGAGGTCCTCACCTCTATCCCTAATGCTGCTGCTGTTCTGGTTCCTGCCATGAATTACCTTCATAAAGCTCTGGTGGCTTCAAATTTAAATTTTCAGGTCAAAGTTTCAACTCCCCAGTCCATGGACGTTATTCCTAAGCCTTTCCCACCATCAACTGCCACTTTTAACTCTACCTGGAATTCTACGATTTACCAGGTCCTTCAGTTTTTGAAGAACACCAACTCATATTACATGTTAAATGCCTACCCTTATTATGGATACACTACTGGAAATGGAATTTTCCCAATTGATTATGCTCTTTTCCGACCACTTCCTTCTGTCAAGCAGATTGTTGACCCCAACACTCTTTCTCACTACAATAGCATGTTTGATGCGATGGTGGATGCAACCTATTATGCCATAGATGCTTTCAATATTTCTGGGATTCCTGTAATTGTTACTGAGAGTGGCTGGCCTTGGGTTGGCGGAGCCAATGAACCTGATGCCACTGTTGAAAATGCTGAGACCTTCAATAATAATTTGATCCTTAGAGTTTTAAATAATTCCGGCCCACCTAGTCAGCCAACCATACCCATTAATACATACATCTATGAGTTGTTCAATGAAGATAAGAGGCCAGGGCCTGTATCAGAGAAAAACTGGGGCTTGTTTTTCCCCAATGGCTCTGCAGTTTACACTCTCAGTTTGAGTACTTCCAATCGAATTACCAAAAATTCTTCTGTCACTTACTGTGCTGCTAAGCCAAATGCAGATTCTGCAAAGTTGCAAGAAGGGCTGAACTGGGCTTGTGGGCAAGGTGGGGCTAACTGCATTGCTATCCAACAAGGGCACCCTTGTTATCTTCCTAATACTTACCAGAGCCATGCATCATATGCTTATAATGATTATTTTCAAAAAATGCGTGGCGCTGGAGGAACGTGCGACTTTGATGGTACTGCCATGACAACTACAGTGGATCCTAGTATGCCCCTCTACTCTTTTCTCGTCACTTATTGAACTTGTACTATTTGCATGGATTTTTCTTGATTTGGTTCTGATCAGACTCTTTGATGGACGCTTAAATATATTCTTCCATTATTCCATAGGCTGCTTGCTTGATGTGTGCTAAGAATTTCTGGTTTACATGTCAGTTCTATTCTATTTTGGTTCAAGTTTCTGGAAGGATTAAATAATGTTTTTGCCTGGCCTCTCTTCCATTGCCTGTAGTTCTTGGACAAGAAGGGGAAAAGTTTTAAAGGACATTACTCTTTTCCAATCAAGCATTTTTATGACGAAAGTTGTTTTCTAGAATATAAATTTTGTTTTCATAAGCCATCTTCACTAATGGTGCTGTTTGCAGGTTATGGATCCTGCATTTTTACAGGAAGGTAAGAATCTAATTCTGCTTATGCTTAATCCATTTCCTTCTAGAAAATAAGTGTATGATCATTTACTTATTTTGGTTGTTCTGAAAATCTGAACTTGTGAATATGTTGAAATAGTTCCAATTTGAGCACAAGCGGAGGAATTTTTCCACCGGTGTCACTTGGACCCATAAGTCCTCAAGGAGGGAGTTCAAGTTTGAGCTCCGAAACTTGCAAGTTGCAGTCGCTATTATCTGCAGCACTCCTCGCTCTAATCTTGCTCTGAATTCCATCAGCCATTCATTTTTGCAGCATGTTTAGGCGTTTCAGCAACTGCAGAAGATTAGTAGCCGCATTATAGATGGTTAAAATGTAAATTAACTATCTCCATTAAAGAATAGGAAAGTGTTCCAAGTAATTGTTATTCTGTCTGATCAGTGTTTTCTCTAATTCAAGTATTCTCTGCTCTATCTTTTTTTTTTTTTTTTCTTAAAGTCTCACCCCAGTTTTTTTGTGTGGTGAGGTGCTCTTGTGGTGCACTGATGTGTAATTTTGAACTCAAATTCTATTTGCTTGGAGAGTTTACCTTGTCAATTCTCATGGAGAGTTTAAGTGTGGTTTATGATTTTAATATTTAATTAAATATTTTTTAAATTTATCTTTATATAAGTGGGGTATTTTTAAAATATTAATTATTTTCATTGTATTTATATAAAAATTTTAATTAAAAGATTAATATAGTATTTTTCTGTTTATATTTTTATTAAAATTTAGCATATTAATTGCTCTATTTAATTCGTATGCAAAAGGTTTAAATAACAAATGAAAAATATGGAATTCAAGGACTCAAACAAATGAAATTCAAACATCCATGTAAATTAATAAGAAGTTTATAGTGATAATGTAAGGATTAATAATTAATATGGTATTAAATTAAATTAATGAAATTCACAACCATTTCTCATACATAAAAGCATAGTACATGACCCTGCTCTTTAATCTGGCTCCAAACTCCAAACCGAGGCTTCATTGCTTCTCTTTCTCCTTCATGATCAATTGCCTCGAAAGAATCAATCAAGGTAACCGAGACCCAAAACCCACTTCTTTTTAAGTGGCTGCTGACTCTATTTAGTTGCATTTGTTTGCAAAATTGCAGCTTGTCTTAGTTGTTTTGTTTATGATATTATTACACGGAAATTCCGTTAGAAATTTCCTACTGAAGGCCTTTTGATGAGTACTACCGTTAGGACTTTCTGTGAGAGTTGAAAGCGTTGTGCACGCTAGATGCTTGTGAAATTGTCTAAGACAACCACGAACAGAAACTTCACCTCTGCACTTCCTGGAGCCTTAACTTTTTCTACTTCTATGAACCAATCGACTCATCACATATGCAATTCTCACGCCCCTTCTTGTTTCCCGCTGTTGCACCAGCGGCACGATCATCTATGTGCTCTCCCATACCATTATATCCGCTAGTTTGCACCCAATATAAATGGCCCACGTTGTTCCTATCTTTGATGGCAGTTGGCGAGTACGATGGTCTGGTGAGAAAGGAAAACATAGAAACAGAGGAAGAGAGAGAGGACAGGAAGAAGAAGAAGTAAAAAAAAACTGCATGGCAATGGAGGGTTTTTTATCCATTCTTGTCTTTTTGAACAATAGTTTTTTTTTTCTAATCCACTTCAATATAGTAGTATGCACATGGGTATTGATTTAAATATTTCAGCTTAACCCTTGCTAGTTTACATATTTTTTTCGGTCCTCTGGTGCATGCCAGTCAACTGTGCATATTGGTGGAGGTAGGTGTGCTGCTGCTGATTTAAGATGAACAATAGCACAGGCATTTCAATACCAGGAGAAGGAGGAGGAGGAGGAGGAGGATCAACAGCAGCAACAAGTTCATGGGTATCACCAACATCAGTCTCAACTTCAGGAAAGAGAATTCAAAGGGAAATGGAGGAACTTAACAATGACCCACCTCCTGATTGCTCAGCTGGCCCCAAGGGTGACAATCTTTACCACTGGGTCTCCACCATTATCGGGCCCCCAGGTTCCCACATGCCATTCGCTACCGTTACCATCTTTCTAACAAGTTTAACGCTTTTATTACCGTTGATTTATGTTCAATTTCTTGTTTTGGCTTATTCTTCTTTTTTCCATATATATATTAGTTTTGTAATTCTGCGTATTTTTATGTGCTTGCTTATCGAGGTTCTATTTATTGCTTTGTTCATTTAACTATTTCTTGATGATTGTGATTTGTCTTTGCTTATTCTGTTAATCTTAAGATCAACATATCTTATATTGATCTTTAAGTACATTGCCTAAAAAATTTTCTAATTTAATTGATATTTTGAATAGCCAAATAGCTATAACAAATTATCTGTATGAAAAAATTCATAATAGAAACTGACCTAGTGTTGCTTGGTTGTGAGAGTTTCAAGTTGAAGCAATTTTATTTTAATTTCTTTCCTCTATTTTGATATCTTGTTGAAGAACCTGATCACAGGAGAGAGAGATATTGGTAAAAGCCAAAAGCAAAAAATGTGGAATGGGGAAGTGGAGTAGGCAAAGTGGACTTTTTTTTTCTTTTTTAAAATTATAATCTCTCCAATTCTATTTGAGGGTAAAAGAGGATATTTGGGTGCATCTTTCTTGCAATTGAGGTTTTGCTAATGTGCTTATTGGCAACATCTTATGGATGCAATTATGCACACACACACGAACATGCATGTGCATGTGTTTTAAAGATTTCTCAGGCCTAATATTGTTTACTGCCTCTTTCTTTCTCTTCATTTCCCCCCCCCCCCCCAAGGTTTGTGTTTTTTCCCTTTTTGTCTATATATATATATACTTATTTTTTGGCTAGTAGAACAATTGCCTCAGAAATGATACTTCAGAACTATCCATAAGCGATAGCTGATTGCAGAAATCTAACTTGGCAATTTTTTAATATTTGTGTTTGTAGGAACACCATACCAAGGTGGTATATTTTTTCTTGACATAACTTTTCCAAGTGGTTATCCATTTAAGCCTCCAAAGGTATGTTCTTATTCAGGAGAGTTCTGAGAAATACCATTTTTATTATCCACACTTTTCCTTATCAACATGAGATTACATGTGTACTTGGAGCCTGGAAGTTGTTAATGGTAGGTTTGGACTTGCAACATATTTTGTATAATTATGGAACTCTATTGGTTCCACAGGATTTGGCAATCAGGGAATCCAATCTTCTCCACTTCAGCTTTCGTGCAAAGTTGCGCGTCAATAGCATGAGCTAAATGTTTCCAAATACATCAGTGTTATAGGGGGCATAAAATTTAAGAACTGAGCACCTGCCTGAACTGAAACCTAAGTGGCTCATTTCGTTTTTTTAGCAGCTCCATCTGATGTCATGTGAAATCATCATTGGATGCTCTTGTCCACCATAATTACTTATATGATAAAGACAATTACTTCCATTGGCATTAGAGACACAATTGATCAACCGTGGTAGATAATAAATTGTGGAACTAGAGGAGCTCCAGTTGTACTTGATGCATAATAGAATCTATTCTCATAGCATGTGGGTCATCAGTCCCTAGCGTACCAAGTAGGGTTCTTCACAGCCCAACTCTGTGACTGAGAAACTGAGAGAGGTTATGAAAAAAATAAGAGAATAGAATAGAGAAGATTGGGAACAGATTTGAATTTTGAATGATAATCATTTATGAATGCCTCCAGTGCCAGAGGCTAGATATATTAACCTCTCTATATATAGCTGAAGAATTTTGGAAAAATTTAGAGAATTCTTATATTCACTCGTAATCTTTACAATTGGTTTATATGACTATTTATACATAAAGAATTATATTTAAACAGGAAGTAAATAATTAAATAATAATTACAGAGATAATTAAGGATCATAATCAAATCAAATCAAATCATATCCCTAAAATCAGTTAGGATCAGCAAATAAGTCAACACTCCCCTCAAGTTGGTGCAAAGATGTCACACATGCCCGACTTGCAAATCAAATTATGGTAGATCTTGTTGTTGATCCCTTTAATAAACACATCCGCAAGTTGCCCAGTAGAAGTCACATGAACTAGGCTCAAGATACTGTCTGTTAATTTTTTTTTAATGAAGTGCCTATCAATTTCAATATGTTTCGCCCGGTCATGTTGGATTGGATTTTGTGCTATACTTATAGCAGGTTTATTGTCACAATATAAAGTTATCTTGTCTTTCTCGAGCAACCTCAATTCCTCCAATAACTTCTGTAACCATAAGAGTTCACACACACCTTGGGCCATTGCTCTGTATTCTGCTTCAGCGCTTGACCGAGCAACAACACTTTGTTTTTTGCTCCTCCAGGTGACAAGGTTCCCTCCCACAACTGTGCAGTAGCCAGAGGTGGATCTCTTTTCATCGAGAGATACTGCCCAATCTGCATCTGTAAAAGCTTCAACTCGGAGGTGACCTTGTTTGGAGTAAAGAAACCTTTTTCCTAGCGCAGACTTTAGGTATATTAAGATGTGAAGTACAGCTTGCATATGAGTCTCGCGAGGGTCATGCATGAATTGGCTGACTAAGCTAACAGCATAGGCTATATTCGGTCGAGTGTGTGAGAGATAAATCAACCTTCCTACCAATCTCTGATATCTTCCAATATTCACGGACTCACCAGTTCCTGCTTTCAACTTGTGATTACTTTCAATAGGAGATTCTGCTGGTTTACACCCCATCATACCAGTTTCTTCCAACAGATCCAAAATATACTTTTTTTGGGAGATGAAAATTCCTTTTTCTAATCTAGCCACCTCGATACTTAGGAAATATTGCAGTTTTCCTAGATCTTTGATTTCAAATTCCTGAGCTAACAACCTCTTTAGTTGAGTCATTTCTTCTTTGTCATTGCCTGTCACCACTATATCATCAACATAAACAATAAGAAGGGTGATCTTACCCTTGTGATGTTTGATAAACAGAGTGTGATCAACATTACTTTGTTGGTAACCAAAGGACATCATGGCTCTGCTAAACCTGTCAAACCAAGCTCTAGGAGATTGTTTTAGCTCATACAAAGCCTTTTTTTAACTTACACACCTTTTCTTGTGTCTTCTCATCAGCGAACCCAAGAGGAATTTTCATGAACACTTCATCCTCTAAATCTCCATGGATGAAAGCATTCTTCATATCAAACTGTTGCAAGTCCCAGTCCAAGTTGGCTGCACAGGATAACAAAACTCTGATTGAGTTCATTTTTGCAACTGGGGCAAATGTCTCTTGGTAATCCACTCCATAGGCTTGGGTGAATCCTTTAGCAACCAATCTGGCCTTAAACCGTTCAATTGTGTCATCAGCTTTGGATTTCTTCCCAGGTGGAAGAGTGACAAGCTCCCAAGTCTCATTTTTAGCCAATGCTTTCATCTCTTCAATCATTGCTTTCTTCCATTTAGGATCTGTAAGAGCTTTCTTCCAATCCTATGGAATAGACACAGAGGAAATAGACAAGGCAAAGGCTCTATAGGAAGGAGATAAGGATTCATAAGAAACAAAGTTAGAAATAGGGTGTTTAGTACAAGATCTGACCCCTTTTCTTTGTGCAATAGGTTTATCTAAGTCATTGAAACATTCAAGAGTTGTGGGTAACTCACCAGAAGAAGATTCATGACTGGGTAACTCACTAGAAGAAGATTCATGACTGGGTAACTCACCAGGAGAAGATTCTTGACTCTGAGTAGACTGCATAATGGCTTCTTTTGCCTTGTCTCTCCTCGAATACCTTCTCAAATCTGGCTTGTCCAAACGACCAGTTCTCTCTCCCTGATTGGACATCTGCCCCTGTCTACTAGAACTCAAACTTTCTAGTTGAGCCATATCATTCAGAATCACAGAATTCGGGATCACCTCTCCTTGCTCATTATTCTCCCCTTGAAGAGGTGAGTGGGTGGTACTGAAGTAGGGTTCAGTTTTTCGGAAGGTAACATCCATACTAACTAAGTATTTCCTAGAGGAAGGATGATAACACTTATATCCTTTCTGTGTTGGAGAATACCTAACAAACACACATTTAAGGGCCTTGGGATCCAATTTTCCTGTCGTCCTAGTATGTACAAAGCAAACACATCCAAATACTTTTGGTGGAATAACGTATGAATTCTTCCCTTGTAGAACCGCCAAAGGACTCATAAAGTCAAGGGTTTTCAGAGGCATTCTATTGATAAGATAAGTAGATGCAATAATTGCATCTCCCCAATATGCTTTGGGTAGATTCATGGTGAACATAAGAGATCGAGCTACCTCCAATAGATGCCTATTTTTCCTCTCAGTAACGCTATTTTGAGCACTAGTATAAGGACAACTAGTCTGGTGTACTATCCCATTACTCTCCAAATAAGCAGAAAAGCTACTATCCATGTATTCTCTTTCATTGTCAGTTCTCAAAATTTTCACCTTAGTATCAAATTGAGTACAAACCATCTTATGAAAGGATTGAAAACAAGAAAAGACATCACTTTTAGCTTTAATCAAATAGACCCAAGTCATTCGAGTGCAACAATCAATAAAGGTGACAAACCATCAATTACCAGACAAGGAGACAATTTGAGTAGGCCCCCAAACATCAGAATGAATAGTCGCAAAAGGAATTTGACTTTTATTATGACTCAAAGGATAGGATGTTCTAGTGTGTTTAGCATACTCACAAGCATCACAAAATAGAGAATCAAACTGAGTTCTAGCAAACAAATTAGGATAAAGTTTTTCTAAGGCAAAAAATGATGGATGCCTTAACTTTTGTGCCACTGTATTATTTCCTGATTGACATCCTTATTTTCTCCAAAACAGGCTTGAGATATCGAAGAACCTGGATCACCCTCCAACATATATAAGCCATCATGCAGCCTACCATTGCCAATCCTCTTTCCTGTGCGAAGATTCTGAATAACACAATGATCAGGAAAGAATTTAATTTTACAATTAAGGGCATTGGTAATAGCACTGACAGAATCTGTTCCGGATATGAGAGTAAGAGCCATCAGCAATTCTGACACTATCTTTGGTTAGAGAAGGAAAACAATTGAGAAAGCCTTTAGAAGAGCCTGTCATGTGTCTATTCGCACCAGAATTGATAATCCATGGAACATTATTAAGAGAGGAAGCATTACCTGACTTTATAAAGTTAGACGTGGCACTGGAGGACGAGGAATCAGAGTTAGGAATTGAGACCCTTTTACCATGGTAAAGATTTGTGAACCGTGAAAGAATATGAGGTACCCAAGGTTGTACACACAAGAGAGCCCAACCGATTCACCAAAAGACCGGGTAGCGGCACGGGAAGGCCGGAAAGATGGTCGGAATCGTCGCCGAAGTGATCGGAGCCGTGAAGCAGCGTCAGGCGATTGGTCACGCGCCGGGAAAGGGAGCCACGTGAGCCTCACGTGTGGGCTTTTTCGACGTCGGAGCTGGGCGATCGGCCGGCGACAGTTTTGGTACCGACGGTGAGAGGAGAAAAGGCTCCTTGTTGGGTTAGTATCAAAAAAGGTAGATAGGGTTTTGAAACCCTAAAGAGGAAAAAATTAAATTTGAACCCTAAAATCAGGAAAATGCTCTGATACCATGTTAAATTTGAGTCAGGCCTAACTCACCCCTAAAGCTAGCTCAAGGGGGAAGAGTGCCTATGGCCCATATAAGGGGCATATTACCCCTTTCCACAATCGATGTGAGATTCAACACACCCTCCTCACACCCAGAATTTTACTGATGCGTGACACATTCATGGGAGGCCCAACATCGGATGGGGAAGCTCTGATACCATGAAGAATTTTGGGAAAATTTAGAGAATTCTTATATTTCACTCTTAATCTTTACAATTGGTTTATATGACTATTTATACACAAAAAATTATATCTAAACAGGAAGTAAATAATTAAATAATAATTACAGAGATAATTAAGGATCCTAATCAAATCAAATCAAATCATATCCATAGAATCAGTTAGGATCAGCAAATAAGTCAACAATAGCAAACTTAAAGGTCTATTCTAACATTCAGAACACGAATTGCAAGTCATTAGTTGATTCAGCAACGTTATCAAGCACTTGTAAAGTTTACACAATTACTTGTATTTACACTAGCTTTGAAGGAAAAGTAGTAATATTCTTTGTTGATTTCCATTTCTGTTCTGTTGATTATAAGAATGATGTGCAGGTAGTTTTCAAAACTCGAATATATCACTGTAACGTTGATTCTGCTGGCAACCTTAGTTTGGACATCTTGAAGGATGGTTGGAGTCCTGCTCTTACAATTAACAAAGTGCTACTTGCAATCAGATCAATGTTCAGTCATCCTGACCCTTGTAATTTTTCTATCTTCTGAAATACTGAAATATTTTATTATCATTCATATTTGTTTCACGTCATTGAGGTGCATGTTTTTGTTGGCAAGGACATAATCTTGCAAAGTGCCTGTCTGACCATTGAGAACGTTAATCAAATAATTTATATTTTGCTGTGATGAATGCCACTGAAGGAACCCATTTATATAGGCCAATTTTCTTTCATCCTTCCTTTCTTCATAAATCCCATTGAACATCGTTTTATATGGCATCTAAAAACCCAAGCTCGCATCAGTGTTCCATATCACTGAGTAGTTTGTTTTGCTAAATATCCGGATGTCTTGCAGATAATCCTCTTGTCTCTGGCATTGCCCGCTTGTATTTGGCAGACAAAGCAAAACACGATGAACTAGCTGCAGAGTGGACAATGCGATTTGCCAAGTGAATTTGATGAGGCATTCTCTTCAAATGTACCATACTGAAGCACTTTGTAAATGTCTTGTTATGTAAGCTTTTTCCACTAAACATTTGATGGTGGCCAAAGAGATGTCATTATATGCTCTTGGAGCTGAATAGCAAGATTTTAACTATGCCACGTGGCTAATCTCCTATTGGATGCATCATATACACAAGATACTTTAGTTGGAGCAAACTACTTTTATTCCAAACAATAGAGCTTAGCATCCCAAAATGAAACCTGAAATCCGAAATTTCCTTATGAATATGAAAAATTTAATCACCAGAAATCAAGAGGCGGGTTAAGACTATCCTTCAATCAAAACCTTGAAAAGAAAGTGCTAGAAAATCCGAAGCATCATACTAATTATCAAAAAAATTTTAGTTGCACATTGGGAAGTAGTCCTTGACAAAGAACAGAGCTCTCTCTTTGTTAAATAACGTGTTATTTACAGATAACCTTTTCTTCTACTATTATATAAAATTAGTGTAATTTTAATTTTGAGAAAAAGAGTAGTGGGAGAGGTAATTATTGAATTAGCAAAAATAGCTTTAATAATATACAATTATTACAATAAAAAAAAACTAAATTTTTATTGATCATTAGAATTAATCTAATTAATTTTTTATCTTAAATTAATTATAGAGTTTATTTAAATTTGAAATTCTCAATTACTTTAAAAGAGAAATTGGTAACTATAAAATAATTGATAAGCTTAGAACAAAATTTTTTATCTTGTAAATATTTTAAGAACCAAAAATATACTCTTTTTGTTAAAATTATAAGTGTATAAAAATTTTAACTGAACTTACAATAAAAGTTTTTAATGTGCCTAATATTTTATTATTCTAAGAATAATTTTTTTAAAAAAAATAAATAAATTTAAATCTATAATCTAGTTATAAGTTATAGTACATATTATTATACATAAAAAAAGAAAGGGATAACAATATGATGATAAAAAATGCACTCCGAGGCTTTGCCTGGTGGAAAGTGCTTCCTGATAGACCTGAGAGGTCTAAGGTTCGACTCCCCCAACCCCCTATTTAAAATAAAAAAAAAATATATGATGATAAAAAATATTTATAATAATTCACAAAAAATATCTATAATAATTCACTATTATGATAATTAAAAGCTAATCTTTATTTATTTTAATTCGTTAATACAAAGTAAATTAATTAATGGAATTTTAGAATTTATAATAAAGAAAGACTTAAAGACTACTCCCCACCCCAAGAAAGACTCGTAGAGCTAACTGGCAGAAACAGCAAACTAAACTCATTTGTAACTCAACAGTTTGTTCAAACTCAGATCCCTACCCCCTCATATCAAAAACAGATTTTGATATCAAAAACAGATTTTGATATCAAAAGCACATTAAAATCCATCTTTGAGGGAAACACAAATAAGAACAAGAATGGTGTTGGTTACTGGTTTCCTGATAAAGTTGGGGCATTCTGCTGACAATACCATTGCATAGGTGCAAAAATCCAATTAGGTTCTGACCTGGGCTATAAGTAAAATTTCCCCAACCATCCTCTTCTAATCTAAAAATGCCCCAAACTTCAATTCCAGAACCCTTAATCTCAATAGATGGATCGCATGGTTCCTCCCATTCATTAACAAATTCACACTTGTATTCATTAGTAAGATGCAATTGGCCATCTCAATTCCCATTTCTTTTGCTGAAGCTGATCTAGAGGAATTTCTACCCACCAACAAAACCCGATCACCCAAATCATCCGCATTCCAGTCCATATACCTCGAACCCAACAGTAGTCCTCTGCTCATCATCATCACCAATACACATATATAATTTAATAGTTAAATTTTATTAATATATATATATATATATATGAACAAAATAAAAACTCAAAAAATTATGTATTGCAATTAATATAATATATGTAATGAATTTATTTAAAATCAATTTAAAGTGCAATTATATAAATGCATCGATTCTCAATTGAGCGATAACTATTTTTTTCCTAAAATTATAAATTTAGACTTTTTATGGAATTATTGTTCCGTTCTTCCTTCATACACCTAACCATGACACATAGTCAAAGCATGTGCAGGCGAGGATCACCATCAAAAGCATCAGCTTGTTTTATGAGGGTTTTTTTTTTTTTTTTTTTTTTGAAAGGATGTGTATGCTCTTAATATGACCAAAATAAAAAGATATGACCAATCAAAAAAAAAAAGAAGAAGAATCCCATTCTTATAGGCAGGCAGATTGTGTTGGGGATTTTCTTCTGACATAGGAGTAGTGATTCTCGATTAATTTAAAAAACCCAAAGGAATTTTAATAATTGTACCTTTTTAATTCGGAAATGACTTGTGGTTGCTTAGTTTTTAAGCACACTATTCAATTATCATGCCCATAATTTTTTTTATTATTTTTTTCCCTTATTTTATATGTTGACAATATCACATCTTGTGCAGTAAACTATACTCCATGCTCAAATTAACTAATGAGTTTGTAAATATTCTTTGCTTGCTTTAGCATCTAAAAGTGATTTTTACTATAAAAAAATAAAAATATACTTCATTAAGAATTTCATATTCTAAAAAAATATAAAATATTATATGCCGTTGTATGCACCCAGAGAAGTTGTCATCAAGGAGGGCCAGAAAGAAAGACTTTTATGTAACATAGTTGATGCCTTTCATCTCCTTTGACTAATAATTTAGTGGTTGAGTACCTTTTTGTAAAATTTATTACACAAATAATCAGCTTATTACAACTAAAATTATTCATTATTACACAAATTCTTAGGATGTAGGACTTGTATACTGAGTAAACTCGAAGAAGCTGTTTTGTAAAAGGAAAAAACAAAAAAAAAAAGCTGACGAAGGAGAAATAGAGAGATGACAACAAAATATTTATGGATCTTGACAGGTGCTACAGTGCTCGTTGAAGCTTCAATATTGCTGATGAAAAGCTTGAGACAAGGAACTTGTTTTCTTTCCCTATTTGTCCATTTCTGCGAATAATTCAACCGTCTAATTGAGCTTTTGTCACCCTTCAACAGCTTCACCATTGCTGTATTTGAACAGCTTTCTTGACTTGCAAAACTTCGTGAGAAAATACCATCCAATGGCTCCCACAGTCATCAAGCCACTCACCAAAAAAACAGTCTTAGTAGCAACAACCATTATCAGGACCAGAAACCCAGATGGTATCAAGCACAGTATCACCAATCCTGGTAGCCTTAATGGAATCCTGTAAGGTCTTTTCAATTCTGGCAACTTCTTTCTCAACCAAATAAAAGATGCAAATTCCAGCAACA
The DNA here is from genome assembly GCF_001659605.2 of Manihot esculenta. Classification (NCBI taxonomy): domain Eukaryota; kingdom Viridiplantae; phylum Streptophyta; class Magnoliopsida; order Malpighiales; family Euphorbiaceae; genus Manihot; species Manihot esculenta. The sequence continues at coordinate 8,469,540 of NC_035175.2, read as the reverse complement.
TTCCTAAACTATACAGGAAATTAGCTGATGAAATTATATCAGTAAAATCCATGTATGATACCCCAATTGTGATCGAAGTTGAGAGCAATATCCCCACCCAAGGAGTATTAAACAGTTTGGACCTTTTGCCAAAAAAAGTAGGAAGAAATCCTAAATCAACCATACCAAGAAGCTGGTAAGCGCAGCTGCTCAATTGAGCCTCAAACAAGCCTATAGCAGATAACACAGCACCAACTTCAATCCAATACTTGAGCCATTTCCCTGCAATAATCTCTGCTGCAGTGGCATGGAACCCTGACTCCCATTCACTTTGATTCACAGAAACAGCTCCGGTCACCGCGAAGAGAGGAATCAAGTAAGACACGCAAGTAAAGATCACAGCTATAAATAGAGCCATAGGGAATGTTTTCTGAGGTTTGTCTACTTCTCCAGCTAAAGTGCTGACACTATCCCAAAAATTCAAGTTCCAGAAAAGGGTATTGAAGAACAAAGTCCAATCTTTTTTCACACCTTTTTGGCCTAAACTGACCCATCTAGGGGGATGAATCTTGGGGATTGCAATGAGCGACATAATTACGAAAGGAGAAAGAGAAACTACACCAAGCACAACAGCAACATAGCCAACTACGGCTAATCCAGTATAGTTGAGAAAAGATAGAATTAGTGTAAAAATCAATATGGCGATTTTTCGAGGCCAACCTGAATCCAATACCGGCAGTACCCTTTCCATATAATCAATACAAAGAACTGGAAAGGCAGCAATATTAATGACACCACTCAGGAATTTCCAAGCCCCCATTAAGGATCCAAAGAAGGGGCCAAAAGCACGATCAGCCCATATAACGAAACCTCCATTTCCAGGATAGGCGGTGGAAAGCTCAGCTGTAATCAAAGCCTCAGGAATACTCCATATGAAAGGAAATATCAAAAAACCAAGAAGAGCATAGAGAGGTCCTGCAGCCTTGACAGCAGGTTCTTCACCATAAGGACCACCAGCGACTTCAAAATAGATCAAGAATATGAGAGGGACAAGAGTGAGTTTCCCTGATAATTTGGTAGTCGCGGTGGTGGTGGGAGCCGTGGTGATAGGGAGTTCTTCAGGCATATTTGGTGGAGTTTGCATGGTGGGTTCTGGGTTTGGGGTGAGATTATCTTGCGGAGCAGATGTTATGATTTGGATTTCTACTGTGACGATTGGAAAACAATTGTTTAATGGGTTTGTATTAGACTGATGGTGAGAAGAAGATGGAGGTTGAGCCAGTAAGAGATTTGCAATTATTTAGCTGAGAAAGTAAGAGAATCTTTCGAGAAGAGAAACGCAAGATTATGGGCAGTGATAAGGAGAATCAGAGCTTGCCAAATTACAAAATACGCAGCAACTCTCACGGTTTATAGAAAAATTTATATATCAAAATTTTTAAGTTAAAAAATATAATTAAACTAAAAAAAATAATTATACAATAATAAGATCCGATTTCATAATAATTAAATTAAATATTTATATTATATATATATATATATATATTATTTTAAATAAAGATTGATAATTAAATGCATAGAATTTGAAATTTTTTCAATTTATTTAAATCGAATTTGTTATCGAACTAAATCTGTATATTTATATATTATATATTATATATATAAATTGTGATATAGATATTTAAAATAATAATTATAACTTTATTTTCATGTGAAGTGAAATGTATTATATTTAACATTACATCACACGAGTCAAAGATAATTAATTAAAGCGTTATTGTCTGAGATTTTTATAAAGATAATTAATCAAATTATTTAATTTTTATCCAAAGGACACTTAATATTATAGGCACTAAATAAAAGAAAATTTTTTTTTTCTTTTGCGTTAGAAGAGGCAGAGTTTTGATAGACTAATGGACATTAATCTTATAGTGCACATAATTTAATTTAAAAATTTTAGTCCTAAATAATGAATTTTCAAGAGGTAAATGGTCCCAATTGACCTAATTGATTTTGAGACAATGTTTAGGGCATGATTTAAATATTTACCCCTATTTGAAAAAAAAATATCAATTCAATTATAAAAACTGTTATTTCTCATAAAATGATTTTTTTTTTTTTTAGAAAAATCGGAATTATTTCATTTTAATACAAAAAAATGATTGAATTAAATTAAATTTTTATAAATATAAAAAATCTTATACATGATATTAGCTTTTTATAGGAAGTCAATTTAGTCTAACCAACTGAAGTGGTATTTATGAAGTTTTGGTATGTTATGTTCATATTTAAAGGGAAAAAAAAAGTTTTCAAAACTAGCTAATAATAAATAATTGGAACTTAATTTCATTACAAAATATAAAAGAGAAAGCATCAGAGGAAAAGAAAAAATATAATTAATATGTTTATTTTGTTTATGAATATGTAAATAGTAATGCAATGGTTTGTATCTTTCATTAAACTGTAAAGGTGAATACATGCAGTATGCAGTTCTCAGAATTAAAACATGCTCCTCATGGTATGCATGTGATGTATGTAATAAAAGGGAAAAATCCACTTTTCCCTGTTATTGAATTTTTTTAAAAAATAAAAAAAATCAAGAAAATATATCCAACTATATTTCATGTTTTTTAAAATATATTTTGTATGTTTTGGTATCAATACCTATTTTACTTTTTTTTTTCTCACCTCTCTCTCTTTCGATAAATAAATAAAAACATGAAAAGTAAAAAAATTAAAAACAAAATATACATATATTTCTTTTATACATTTTGTTTATTTGCTGAAAATAAGTTTTACTTTAAAAATATTTTCCATAAAAAAATTCAACAAAATATATTATTTTTCATTGTTTAATTTTAATATAAAAAATAAATTTATAGTACCAATAAAATTCTCCAATATAAAATATTTTCTTTTAAAATATTGCCGAAACCCTCTTATTTTCTTTCAGTCAAACTAAAACTGACACCAAATTAAAATTTAAAAATTTCTTTGACACTCTCACCTCTGGAAAAAACCCTAAAAAGTGGTTTTGATGAAGTAAACTAGATAGTTCAAAAATGACAAAACACCAAATCAAATGATACTCATCAAGGCATTTCAAGAAGGGGAGGTTGACATTGGATCTCCAAGTATACCTATGGGTCAAAGCCCTAAATCTTCATATCTAATGCTTTAGAGGGAACCCTACAGGTTCCTACTGGGCTTGTCAAGAAACTTCCTCGAAAGATTGCAAATGTGCTCAACATTTTCACTTGCAGCTGCTAAGCCTTGCTGCACAGAATCAAACAATGGTACTCAGGAAGAGCTCAAGTGATTACAGCTCCAAATAAATCATCAAGCATTATTACTACTACTACTATTTCTCCTGTGTTATTAAAACGGGGCATTTCTAATTCTGATCTTCATGTCTGCGAAATCTTTGAGAGACAATCTTAGGCTTCTACCAGCTTAGCCCGGCAACATGCCTGCAGAAAGCCAGAGTTCCATCCTTCGTATCTTGCTGAAGCATATGAGAGGTGCAGAAACATTTCCACTGAATACGCCAAGACTTTTTATCTACATTTGAAAACTTTGCCAACCCAAAAACTTCACGGTTTCTTGTATAATCCAGAACGCGAACTCTTTATACAATTATGCATAATCTGGTACAAACTGTGTAACAAGGATTGTTGTTCGAATCACATTTTCTGATTTTTTTTTTTTTTTTTGGGGGGGGCAGTTATTTTCGTTTTAAAAACATAAATAAAAAGTAGGGTATACAATCCTCGAAACTGGAAAGAAGTGTGATTCCCTCTCCTATGGCCCTTTTCTTTTTTTTTTTTTTATCGAAATCCTACTGCCCTATTTAGGCAGCAGTCGTGGCTTTTTAAAACTGAGCTGCTCATCAGTGTCTAGGGGTGTAAACGAACCGAGCCGAGCCGAGCTTTGAAGAGCTCAAGCTTGGTTCGTTAAAATTTTTTCAAGCTCGAGCCGAATTCGAGCTTTACTCATATCGAACTCGAGCCGAGTATTAAGAAGCTCAAGCTTGGCTCGTTTAGCAAACGAGCTTAGACGAGTCGAGCTTTTATCGAGCTGAGTCTCGAATAGTTCACGAGTAATTTAATTTATTTACATGTACAATAAGTTTTAGTTTAAAACTAATAAGTTTAAAACTAAAATAATTTTAGTTAAATCAGTATATTTACAAATTAGCATGTAAACTTATAAAGATGAGTTTTTAAATCTTAATGATCCAAATATATGCAAGTTTAAGAGTGTAACTAAACTATATAGAGCTGAATTTTAAAAAATTTAGATTTGGCTCATTAAAGTATATGCAGGGTTTGAGTTTATTTCTCTTATGATAGTGATTTTAGTTTGCTTAACGAGATTGTTCACGAGCCTATTCGCGAGCCTGCTCATGAACTCAGAAACGAGCCGAGTTCACGAGTCTTAACGAGCCGAATACTATGGAGTTCAAGTTTGGCTCGTTTACCAAACGAGCCTAAAAATTAAGCTCGAGCTTGGCTCGTTTAGAAATCGAGTCGAGCTCGGTCGAGCTTTTATCGAATCGAACCTCGAATAGCTCACGAACGGTTTGGTTCATTTACACCCCTATCAGTGTCTGTTGTCTACTGAATTAGACCAATCAAACTGTGAACTGGTCATAAAATTTAATCAATATTTTTTTAATAAAAATATAACACCAATACTACAGCACATAATAAAGAAAAAACGATGTGAAACAAATGCTTCAAGAAACACAAATTCATTCAACTTCAACAGATATTCACAAACAAAAATAGATCCAGAAATATCTGAACATGAATAAAAAAAAATGCTTAACTACCGAGAGAAGAAAAAAAAGGGGGGGGGGGGGGGGGGATACAACTTCAAAGCACAATTTCTAATTTCAGATTCAAGTCAAAAAGGTTGCTGCCAATGGAGTTGTTCATCAGCGTGACAAAGAAAAGAAATAATCTCCAAGAACTTCTACAGGATAATGTGGAATTTATGTTAAAATGACAAAACTGTAAAGCTTAGGTGGCAGTAATGGGATAAGCAGGTTCATTAGTAAAAGGGCCTCATCCAACGCAAGCACGACCGGAGCCAGTGGGTTTAATTGATTTGTTGACTAGGGAGGCCTTGGAGAAAATGGGTGACTTGAGAGACGATGGCTTATGACCCGCTTAGAGGATAAAGGGCAGTTAAGTCTTTTCGTGGCAGAATTGATTAGTATGAAATGACAGGAGCCACGGAATCACCATAAGCGAAAGTCGGGACTTTAACGAGTTCTTCACGATAGAGGGAGTAACTTATTAATGGCAATACTAAATCGCAAGTCTCTTTTCAAAAACATTGGCCAATATTTAAAAGAGGGAGTAAAGTTACAGTTAATTTTTTTTTTCAGAAAAAAAAGGAAAAAAAAAAAGAAAATGGAAGATAGTTGGGCAAAATGTGCAAGAAAAATTATGTAGAAAATGACGGAAGCTGATATTCGAGAACACTTGATTAGGACTAACGGAATTAAAAGTGAAAAAATAAAATAGAAACACCCATTATGAGTCCACTCATTTGTCCCTCTACAGATACCAAAAAGATCCCTTCTACAAAAAAGGAGAAAAAAAAAAAACAAAAAACAAAATCAAGGAAATGGGATGAAAGATGCCACATGGCTTGCTGGAAATGTTACATACGCAGCAATTGCCCCCCAGGTCCACTGCTTCCTCTTGTAGAGCCAAAGCATCATCAATACTAACAATCAAATCAAGGAGCCTCACCTGCCATTATACATGATTTTCACCACCAAACGGCCACCATTGCGTTTATAATCTTAAATTTGAAAAAAGCCCTCAATATGTATACCAGCTAGGAGGCATTAGCCAGGGGGATTCATGACTACCTTCCAACTTAAATCATAGGAAGTAATCAGGTGTTCTTCGGGTGACATCCGGCTCTCCTCTCCTTGGAGCAGGTTCAAACTGCATATAGATTTGACAATTTTCAAACCATTAGTTAAGAACTAAAATCGTGGAACCATACATGCTCAATAGTCAGAGAGACCAGCCTGAATGAATGTGTGACCCTTGCAATCATCAACTTCCAATATTGATGCCATGTTACCACATCGATAACAATAGTTAGGCGCACTAAATATAGTAACCACCTTTTGCTCCTGTCAACATGATTGATATCATTAACCAACCTTCCAAAACTCGAACAAACTAATTGAATTATCAAACAGAACCTTACATGGCCCCAGTTATACCCTTCCATGACCAGCTGGTGAGCTCTGGCAATCAGCTTTAAGTTGTTTGTATGATTAAATTGCTCAGATATGTCCTAACAAAAATAAAAATTAGCATATTTTGAAAAGATTCATGCTCCTGGAGAAACAACGAATGGCAATGAAAAGAGGGAAAGTTCTATTACTTGTCCAAAAGTATATCCAGCACCCCTTGGTGAGATACCCCAGCCACAGCGGTCATCAGGATCAGACCACAAAAGATCACACATGGGACCCTCATGGGGAACTTCTTGAACACGATCAAAATTACGTATATTATCAAGGGTTTCAATGGAAGGGGATAATCCACCATGGAGACAAAATATCTCTGACTCAACCTTCAAAGAGAACATATGGCAATTGCAAATTCTGAACATTAAACACAAATATTGTACTAAACAGGTTAAATATTTTGTTAACTAATATTTATTTGTTTCACCTCCAGACTCCAATAATACCCAGTACTCACCAATGCCGTCAGTGGAAAATAGTCAAACAAATCTGTAAATGTCTTCCAAACATTGGCATTGCCATATCTGCAAAAAATACAACAGAGATTATTATTTGTGCAAACTTACAAATAAAAAAGCTGCTAACTTATCTGAACAATATAAAAATATGAACAGAACTTCAAAAGTTCTCCGGAAATGAGAAAACACATCATTAAAATTCCACAAGTTTTTTCCCATAACAATAACAGATTATTGACTCTGTTAAACACTCACTCATTTATCATCCATATTCAGCACTTTGAACAATTTACTTGTTAGTAAAGTTGCTGTATTTATTCAACATGCTATCCTATAAAGAAAAGGACCCATGAGCCAATTAAGCTGAAGAAAACCTTTCCCATATATGCATATATAAACTAGATTATCTAGTTGCATACTAAGGATTTCAAGTATCTCAAATAATAATATGTTATTCAACTATGTATTCAACTGCTTGGAGACCTAACAGAAAATTAGGTCACGGGACAGCAGAAGAACAGGAAAATGCAATGGAGAAACCATAGAAGAAGACGAATTCATGGAAAAAAAATCATGCTGACATATAGAAGGAAATAAAAACAAACAAAACCGAATGGTTCAACAGCATATGATAAGATATTGCATGTAGCATACGTATGAATGAGATGCCTACCCCATACTGATCGCACTTTCTGTAAATACCCCATTTTTGCCCCCTTGTCTTTTTCATTATATATGTTGCTTTTAATATGCAGCCTGTTACATTCTGAATCACTTTATCCTACCTACGCCCATGTTCAAGCCACATGAGAAACACACAAGACACAATTGTCATGAAGGAACCACATTCATGCGAAGCCTTCCACATGAAACATCAAGCTACAAACAACACAGCATTATGAGGAAATACTCAAACTACAGGTTATTGAACACTCCATAACAACATGAATTCAGAGGAACTCACTTCCGTAGGCATTCATCGTAAAACCCATAAACTTGAGTAATCTGAAAGAGGAAACAGAAATTCATCATCAAAGGAAAGATTCTGCTGGATACATGCAGTTTAAAAGGCATGGAAACTCAGATATCAGAATAATTTAAACTGCTGTATGAAACAGTTTATAGACTGTAATACATCTAAGACCGCAATCTCAAGCTCACCTGACGACTTTCATGATTTCCCCGTAGAATAGTAATTCGCTGAGGATAGCGCACCTTCAGAGCTACCAAAAGCTGAATAAATAAATTAATCAGCTGATTCAGTTGCAGTAAGAGAAAAGCTTCAACAGGAAGAGAACTCAACAAAATAAATTTGAGAAAAAAAAATTGTGGGATCTGGCATGCCTTAATAATTTCTCTTCCACAACAATCAAAAGTCCAAACCCCAACCCATAAATTGAAACACCAATTTAAGGATTATGATGCCATAGCATATAACACGCTATATACAACAAAATCCCTTCCATTTTTTTCACATAATGCAATTACCCACAAAATCAACACCACATAAAATCGAAAAGGCCCTTCAATGGTATGCATCATGCAGCACTCCCATCCACATGCCATGGCTCATGCACCAAATTATAGGCCAACTACAAAATCCCCCTTGATATTGAACAAAAACTACACTCATCCTCAGTTCTTCAAAGTGAATTAGAAAATCAACATTGAAAAATATAAAATTTAGTAATTCCACTTAATTTATTCTTGCACATTTCTATCCCTCGGCTTCTTGATGCAACAACATTTAAATTAATCAAGATTTAACTACTGAAGAATTTTGACAATTGAAAACTCAGGACTAAAATGTTTCTCAAAGTTAAATACAGGGACTAAATCTGCAACATTGTAATGGAAGGACTAAAGCATAGTAAAAGTTGGTGGTCATTGATAAATAATCTTTTTAAATGAAAGGGTTCAAGTAAAAACTCTGCTAAACGTGATCATAGACTGCAATAAGCCTGATTGGAACACCTAGAGGTAATGCTACCTAGGAGTCATAATTCAAACTCCATGTACACAAGCATAGCAAGTTGGAATATGACTGAATTTGTTATGAGAATGATAACAAGGTGAATTTAACCAAGAAAAGTAATTTATTTTTACGAGAAAAGTAGATTAGTATAAGCAAGAACAGAACAAATGAAGTCACATGCAAACATACTCTCTTATTTCATGCCATTATCTACAATTTCATACTCAAAAATTACATAATTTACCTCATAATTTAGAAATAAAATTTCATTTGCAATTCCCACATGCATTCTGCTAACCAAAGTAATAACACAAGCAAAAATAGAGGAAAAAAAGTTGCATTAAAAACACAAGTAAAGGACTGAGAACTCTACTTACAGTCACAGTTTCAACTGAGTAATAGCCACGATCAACATAGTCTCCCATGAACAAATAATTTGTATCTGGACACTACCACAAACCAAAATCAAAATGGAACTTGCATCAAAATTATTTGATGATCCACTAGAAACAGGAAAAGAAGGTAAAAACATAAGATCTAGAACCCACAGAGGAAACTGGACACCAATATGCAAAAGATGATATATTAGTTCTCTTATAATGCAAAAAATGAAAAGGTCAACAATAGATCAAGGAATATCTGCTTATTGCCAACATAGACAGACCATAAAAAGGCAGTTAAAAACAGTCCCTTTACAATGTGTGGGAACACCAATAACTGGAAACATAAATGTGGTTGCAACATACAATGTAAAAATAAAATAATACAATAATATAAACAGTTGAATAAAGATGAACAACAAATGAAGCACTGTGAGCCAAATGTATGGAGGTTCTTTGATTATGAAGAAAAACCCAGAGAGCAGTGAACCTTGCAACACCAACAGCTAATTCAAGAAAAGTAAAAAAGAAAAGGAACAACAACAACACTAGCTCTAATAATTAATTCCTCAGCAAACATTACAGCAGGTAATGATAGAGCTAAGAATTACCTTTCCTCCAATTCGAAAAAGCTCCGCAAGATCATGGAATTGACCATGGATATCACCACATATTGTAACAGGACTTTTAACAGGCTGTGGAGCAGAATGCCAAAAAGATTAGCAACATACAAGTCAATTTACGTTCAAATCAATCATTGATTATGCAATAAAGTATGAAGCGAGAAGGTATGATGCATAACCACAATTAAAACACATGGAAGTGATTAAAAAGACAAAAGACTACCTGAACATTGCTTTCTTCCATCAAAATCTCCTTAGCCTTTTCACATAACGTTCTTACCTAAATCATAAAAGTGTAATCAACAAAAGATTACCCCTGAGAGAATTTGAAGCATATAACGAAAGACATTCTACTCCACAGGGAGAAAAAATGATCATTTATAAATGACAAACTAGAAGGAAACTGAAGGATGCAAATGTGAGGATATCAACTTGCAATATCACAAAAGACAGGCTGGTAAGTAAAAGCTCTCATCCAATATGGTGAATAGCTTATTGCAGAAACTACTCATGTATCCAGAATCTAGAAAACAGATACAGCAGTACATGTTTTATTCTAATCAATGAACAACCAATGGAGATTTTTCCTGCTTTTGTGGTCCCACTAAGTTCAATCAAACCTTAAACCCCCTCATTCCAGGCATCTTTCTATGTGAGTTTATACAATTATTTTCGTCATTTCGACAAAAATTAAAATATTTCACTTAGGTGGAGTTGTTTTTTGGTTTTGGATGCAGACTCCTCATATGCAAAACCAAAGCTGCAACCTGCATCCAGTGATGTATGATCCAACCTGCAACCAACGCAAGTTGGCCAAAATCCACTGCCTTTTTTAGCAGGATTGACTTCAATCTCATGACATCCACTGGATCCCAAATCATTCTACTCAACAATGTTCCACCCATGCCATTAACAGATGAAATTGAGTATGTATGGTGTTAACAAAGCATTCATTCCTACCGATCTTCTAACCAAAATGTTCAGAAAGCATAGTATCCGATTCAGCACAAATCATGGATAGTTAATAACCCCCTTGGAATTAATAAAAGCTGTTGAAATAGATATATAGTGAAATTGCACCAGAAAATGTTTTTATGAATAGAGAAATCTTGGAGATCTTTCAGTTTTCTTCAAATGTTTTTATGAAGAAAAGTAATCCCAGCTTACGGAGACATCTTCATGGAATGACAAGCAACCTTTAAAAAACAGAGACGAATAATATACCGCCATTGGATTGAAAAGAAGAGATTGCTTTAAGAAAAAAGAAAAAAAAAAGAGGAGGAGGAGGAGGAGGAGAGAAACTTCTTGAACCAGACGCATGATAGCTCCACTAGAGTCCTAGATTTCGGCACTTTAGCATACATCTCGAAAACAAAAACAAGTTATCCAAATCACCGACATTAAATCAGCCTCTAGCAACTCGTCCAAGACTAGATTCCCCAAAATCGAACTAACGGGTATTATTTTCAAGTTAAAACGATCAACGTATTTATAAGTTTGGTTACAGCGTCTTAAGGAGTCCAACTGGTAAGCAAAAATTCTCGAGTCTCGCTTCAATTAACCACGCCTTCAGATATAGTTTGAAGCAGTTCAAAATCAGAACCCATCAACGGATCTAATTCTTTCATAGCCAAATCAGCTCCAAATTCCTTAATCCCCTCAAAATCACCCTCCAGATCCCTCAAAATTAACCCCCAACACCTAAAAATCAGAATATTCAAAATGGAAGACAAAAAAAACCAGAAATTAACAAATTCCCCGACCTAACCGACGTACTCTCTAAAAACCATTACGGATCCAGCTCATTTCCAAGAAAAAAGACCACAAATTTTACAAAATTAAGCCAAAAATCCAAGAGAAAATGGGAAAACAAAAATGGAAATCGAAGATTTGGAATACCTCGTGCTCAGATAAGGGCTTGCACTGCATGAGCTGATTAATCTGCTCATCAAGGTTTCCATGTGTGTTCGAAGGGACCGAATCCAGGCTCATCTTCTTGTTGCTTCTTTATTTAATTAGAGATCGAGATCCCTTCGATTTTTCGTTATATTGTCTGACCTAAACCTAGATTATTTCTCCCGAAGAAAAATAAATTAAACCCTAGAATTCACTCTCTTCGAATTCCTATAGAGAGAGAAAAAAAAAATGGAATAATTAGAGAGAGAGAGTGAGGGGGGAGAAAGAGAGAGAAAAGGCATCAGCGGTGGTGAAGAAATAGAGGGAGAGCGCTCTCCCCGTCTTGTTTTGTTCGATAACCACCGCACCTTTTTCTTTTTCTTTTTCTTTTTTCTTTTTAATGTAAATTGTTTGCGTTCTAAACTTATATTCAAATAAACTTTACATTAAATACAAATAATTTATATATTATTTGTTCTGTCATATAATTTTGATTTATTTTATTTTTTATATATATTTAAAAATATAAATTTTTTATTAATTTTAAAATTATATCATTTTAAATAAATTAAATTTTATTAAATATTAAAAGATAATTAAAAATAAAAATTAAATAAAATTATAATAATTAATATATTATTATAGTCTAAAAAATAATAATAAATAATAATTTTATAATAAAAAAATAAAAATAATGAAATGAAAAGAGTATTTAGATTAGATAAAATAATTATTTAAAATATTAATAATAAGTTAACATATTAAAAAGATCAACTATAATGACAGCGATAATGAATTAGTACGAAGAGATTACTTTTTTACCCCCAAACCTTGTCTAGGAAGTCGAGAGAGAAGAGAGAACAAATAAGAAAGCGAAAGGTAAGGAGGGACCTTTGCCTCGACGCCTCTTTCTTGTTTTGCTACGTATAATTTTGTGAGGCTTGTTTTGGTTTGAGTTTTTTTTTAGGGTTAGATACGTATTGAGTGGATTTTTTTTTTTGTTGATGGTTTTCCACCTACGAGTAAACATTTCGTAATAATTGTTTGGGAGAAAATATTCAATTTGTTGATGTCAATATTTAATGACTTTATTTTTTAATAGTGATTGGTGTAGAAAGGTTGATCGATGTTTAATATGAATTTATTTTGATTTTGATTGTTTGTTTTTATTTTTTTGTATAATTTTGGATTAATCTTTTGTGCAATTTATTGTTAAAATCAATACAGTGATTGAATATGTTTATTCGTCTCTCCCATCAATTTCTTCATTTATTTTTATTGTGGTCGATTGTAGCTATCGGTGATTCGATAGATTTTTTTAAATTTGATCGAATTCAAATATTGAATTAAATTAGTTGTTTTATTAAATTTGAGTTCGATTTATAATTATAGACTTATATCCCATTTTTCGATAAGTTTTTTTAAATGCAAACATCATAGTATATTCAAAAATAAAATAGTATGATGAACTACTCATACTAAATAGTTTAATAAGTTCTAAAAATATAGGATGAATTGACTTGTTAGCACTAATTGTTGTAATTCACAGCATAAACAACTAACACCCTAATAATTTATTATGCTACGGTGACTGCAGCAATTTACTGTTTTATGGTTTAATTATTTTGCAGATTATTTTAAATCAAATAAAGATTAATATTTTTAATACAATCCGGAAAGTAAAAATAATTTTAATTTATTTTTCATCCTCCCCACGAAATATGAAAAATAAGCTATTTTTCAAAAAATATTATATTAAAAAAAATCCTACAGAGGTATACGAAAACTTGTATCATTATGAAAAATACACTTGTAAAGCTCATTTGAAATGTGCCGATTAGACATTAGAAAAATGAGGGGTTCAGTTTAAAATCGAATCAAATTAAATAAATTGAAAATTAAAATTTTAATATTTATAAAAGTTGAATCAAATCGATTTTGATTAAAAATCAAATTGAACTGAATCGGTCTGATTCAATTTGATTCGGTTTGATCGATTTTAATTTTTGATAAATTTTTTATTTTTTACACTTTATTTTTAATATTTTAAAATTTAATTAAAATATTTTAATTTTAATATAATTTAATTTCTCTATATTATTGAAAATAACATATTATTATCACTAATCGGTTCGATTCAATTTTTTTAATTTTTTTTTAATTAAAATCGAATCAAATTGAAATAATTAAAATTTTTAAAATTAAAAATCAAACTCAAATAAATAAAAAATTAAATTAAAATTTTAAATTAATTCAATTTAATTGATTTTTTCGATTTAAAACAAATACCACTAACCTCTACGGGTTTGGAAATCATTTTCATTATATATAAACGTGTGTGTATATATATATGTAATCTAAAGAACCCAACAAGGACGTCTTGAGTCAAAAGTTTTACAATCTAAGCCTCCTTGTGGGAAAAATAAATTATACTTTAAAAATATTTGATGTGAAATATATTTTACAGTTTTCAAAAAAATAATTTTAATCGTAACGTTAAAAAAATATTACTCTCTCAGTCTATAATTTCAATCTTTTTTTTTAATTATTTTAAAATTATTATTCACCTAGGTTATAATAATATATAAATTGATCAATAAAATTTTATTTTATTTTATTTTTATAAAATATTTTAAAATATTTTTTAATATTTAATAAAATTTAATGAATTTAAAATGAGTATAATTGAAAAGTTAATAAAAAAATTATATTTTTTAATATGTGTTAAAAAGTAAAGTGGATAAAAATTATGAAACATGATGATAGCTGGGCCTGGACACTCTAATCCTGATTGAGCCCGTGTTGGAAAGACCGGGCCTTAACACTACTGAGATCTAATACATAAATCTACTTCACATGCAAGTCTAAGTTTCACTTTGATGAGTCGGACCGAACTCGAGTTTACGCATGGAAAGTCTGACCATGTTTATCCCTCTGGTCTCGTGAGACAATAAATTCCGTGACACCCAAGATAATGTCCACATTGCGCCGGATATAATTAAATGGCCACTTGACAATGGGAAATTATACAGTATGTCTGTATGTACGACCAACGTGACTGTGACAGGAGGGTACAAACACAGAATGGCGGTTACATGTCACTAAAGAAAAAAAGAGAAAAGGAATAAAGGAAGCAAGAGAGAGGCAAACCATACTAAACTTACCAAAATACACCTTTGAGTTTAAAGTATGTTATGCCCTGTACTTCGGATTTTTCGGCCTCTAATAATATGGTAGAATATGAAGCTTTTCTGAATGGAATGCAAATAGCCTTAGGAGTGAAGGCAACCGACCTCATAATAAACAGCGACTCGCAGCTAGTAGTGAACCAAATAACGGGAGTATACCAAGCAAAAGACCCCTTCATGCAAAGGTACTTAGCTAAATTACAAGTTCTGAAAACCGAGCTCGGGGAGCAAGGTATCATTGTCAAGTACCAAAGAATACCTCGAGAAGAAAACAAAGAGACAGACTTGCTCAACAAATTGTTTGTGTAAGAGCTAGAGCATCTCCCGGATGAAGTGTATGTACAACAAATCGACATCTCTACCTTCGAGAAGTCAGCCTCCATCATGCAAGTTGATAAAGAACGAAGTTGAATGAACCTATACCTATAATACCTCGAGGCCAGGAAATTGCCTGAAGCCAAAGCAAAAGCTTGAAAAATTGCAGCTAAGGTTGTCAATTATCAAACGGTAAGAGGAACCCTATATCGGAAGGGGAAGTGCAGCCTATGGTTAAGATGTGTAGGACCGAAAAAGGCATCCAGGTTAATTTAGGAGATGCACCAAGGGTTTGTGGAGTTCATGAGGGAGCAACCACATTGGCAAATAAGATTTTTCAGCAAGGATATTACTGGCCTACAGCGAAGAAAAAAGCCAGAGAATTGGTGAATAGATGTGACATTTGTCAAAGGTTCGCCAAGGCCATCAACAGCCTGACTACACCACAATTAAATATATCAAGCTCGAGGCCATTCTCACAATGGCGGATAGACATTCTAGGGTCATTCCCTAAGACGGTCGAGCAGAAGAGATTTGTAATTGTGGCTATAGTTGGCCCTTCTCTAAATGGCCCGAAGCAGAGGTCGTACCCACCATCACAGTCTGGAAAGTGATAGATTTTGTGTCGAACAACATTATCTGCCGGTTCGGGATACCCAGGACGCTCATATCAGATAATGAAAAGTAGTTCAACTGTAACTCTTTTCAAGATTTCACAAGAAATATGGGTTATATGGCACAAGTTTTTATCAGTAGCTCATCCGCAAACGAATGGTCAAACCGAGCTATCCTCCAAAGGCTGAAAAAACGATTAGATGGTGCTAAAAAAAATTGGACAGCTGAACTGCATAGCATCTTATGGGCATTCCGGATCACATCTCGAACATCAACAGGGGAAACACTGTTCGCGCTGGTATTTGGGACAAAAGTTGTAGTCCTCGTAGAGCTACATATTCCTACTCACTGGATCCAATTCAATGATGAAAGCACTAATTGTGAGAAATTAAGAAGTAACCTAGATGCCCTAGAGGATATCAAAGATGAAGCACATGTACAAACAGTCGCTTATCAGCAGAAGGTAGCTCGGTATTACAACTAGAAAGCTCGTGAGAGGAACTTGAAAGTTGAGGACCTATCCCTAAGAAGATTAGAAGCCATGGGAAAGAGATCTGCTGTTGGAAAAATAGTACCAACCTGGGACAACCCATTCAAAATCTCTAAAGTCATTAAACCAGGAGTATACATAATTAAAGACTTGCAGGGAAACCCAGAACCTCATGCTTGGAGCATCCATCACTTAAAAAAGTATTTTCCATAAATATGTACAGTGTAATTGTTGTATCGAAAATCTAAATAAAATTATTTCTTCTACTCCAAAAACACCTCTGAGTAAATGATAAAGACTTTAATAAAGTGGATGACTGATCTCGGAAATAAGATTGCAGGCACCATAAAATCAGTTGAGAAAATGAAGTCCTTAATGAGGTAGGTGACCGGTCTCAGAATAAGACCATTGGCACCATAAAATCGGTTGAGAAGACGAAACGACCCCCTCCCTCATCTCCCCCAACTGCTTGGTGAGGTACTTGATTTGCCTTTGGAACTCTATAATGTGCTCGTGGGCCTCACCAGTAGCAACTATATTCTCATCCCAGCATTCCTTAGCGATACGCTGTTCCACTAAACTTTGGAAGGATCGGTTTCAGGTGTCGATTTCCATGAACACACCAAAAACCTGCCACAGAAAGGCAAAGTGAGGTTAACAAAGCTAACATATTAAAAATGTTCTCAAGAGGGCATATAACTTACCATGAGGCACGTCTCCCTCAAACTATCCCTAAGGTCCTCCATGGAGCGTGAGTTGAAGACCGCTTGTTGCTTGGTGGAGCATGCCAGATGGCTAACGAAGGCCAAAAAGCGGGGATTAGAAGCATTTGAGACCCCTCAAATATCTTCTAGCATAACATCCTGACCACAGAGACCGGCGTGGACTCAACAGTCACCTCGGCGGTGTTAAATAATTCATTGTCTGAGGCAGATGACAGGTGCTCCACTGCCTTTTTCCCTTTATCAACAGGGGGAGAAGGGGCTGTTCCAACAAATTTCGAGCTCCGATTGCACTTAATAGCCCTGCCCTCGATCGTAGGTTTTGAAGTTCGAGTACGCTTGGCAGCCCCGCCTCCAATCACGACAGCTCCCACAGCTTGGATAGGTGGAACATCCAAAAGAGCAGTCCCAATGCTTTTTTTTTAGCTACTCTCAGCCGACTTCCTGAGCGTGATGGGCTCCTTAAGAGTTTCCTTGGGAGCAGGAGGAGTCTTGGCAGGAGCCGACGCTTTAGCGGGAATCAACATCCTATATGCTATGGAGCAAGAGCCCCCTGTCACAGACACCAAAGCCAGGGAAGGCGCAAGAGCAGGGGTAAAGAGATGAGTTGTAGATGCAGGTCTACAGCCTAAAAAATCTCTTAGGTCACATCAGCTACGAATTTGCTGGCCTTGAAAGCAGCTAGAGTCGCCTTCATACTATCCTGGGATAAGGTGAAATTCTTAGGAAGCTTGCTGGTGCCCATTGATACAACAGAAGCTGAAAAGAAAATACCAATCCAGTTAGAGCTCAAAACAATGAAAGGAAAACATAAAAAGGAAGAAAACCATAAAAGAATATCAGCTTCACTACAGGAAGAAGAAAAATAATAAAAAGAAAAATCGAAGCAACAAGAAGAAGAAGAAGAAGAAGAAGAAGAAGAAGAAGAAGGATGAGAAAAAGAAGGGGGATAATTTGATTTTTTGCTATATTTTTAACGGCAAAAATAGACGGAAGAACTATTTTGTTGATGGAAAAAAAATAAAAACATTTTAATAGGTTTCTGAAAATGTAAGGACTGACTTGTGAATAATTATAATATTCAGAAACTAAATTATAAATCTCCTTTTTTTTATTGTTTATACAGGGACATAATTATAAATTTAAAATAAAAGTTACATATTTTTTCTTTAAATTGGATAGAAAATAAAAATAAAGGTGATTTTTTTTTCTCATTAATTTTTTGTTCTCTTTCCAAACAAAGGAAAGTGAAAATACCTCATTATTTTCCTCCCCTCTTATTTTCCACATATCCAATTACAATATTAGGATTCTCAAGTATCATCCAAGCCTGCTTGCTAATAGAGCAACAATAAACAAATTGAGGTCTTTTACCCTTTGTTTGGATAATTAGAGTATGTTTGGAAAGGTGGAAAAGAGAGAGTAAAATAATCAATGTAAAATAACCATGAAAATATACTTTCTCTTGTTTAGCTAGAGGAGATAAATAAAGGAAAGAGCAAAATTGTCCTTATTTTTCTCCAAATATTTTATTTCGAAAAAATAAGAAATTCAAGTAAAAGAGTTATTTATTAAAGAAAATAAAAAGTTATTTTATTTATTTAATTTTATTTAGACATAAAGAGGAAAAATAAAAGAGAGAAAAAAAATTTTATTTTTTTATTTTCTTTTCCTTAAGTGTTTGTTGTGTTGGAGAAATACAACTTCTCTAATATAGAACACAACTACTATACTCTCACAAGTCAAGAAATAAAGGTTTTAAAATAACAAACGACATTTAAGTATTTTAATATAATTAAAATTTATTTTTTCAATTTTTTTCTATTTTCTACCGATTAAGAAAAACATTGTCAACAAAAAAACAAGTGTAGAGAAATATGATTTTTCCTCTTTTATTTTCCTTTCTCTTATATACTCCTTTTTAATTGATGTTCAAATAAAAAAAATTTGGAAAATCAATTTTTTTTTCCCTATTTCCCCATCCAAACTCTCAAACGAGTTCCATCGCAATTTGTTTGTTTTCATATTTTGAGATTTATTTATTTTTATTCTGATTGAATTAATAAATAATTTGTGATATTTAAAGATAAGGAAATAAATATTTTACTGGTAACAATTGGAAAATATCTATTTTAATTTTTTAAAAATAAATAAATTTACTTTTTTCAATTAAAAGATTTTTTTTTATTGGTTCAATTAAAAGATTTGATTGCGTTGGAAACTTAATTTTAAGCAAGGGTAAAAATGAGATTTCTGTATAAATGTTAGGGTTTTCTTCTTTCTCCTGTTTCTACTGCTTATTTTTTTCCTGGATCTTACACGATAGCATCTTTGCTACGTCTCCTTGATTTATAGGGTTTTTCCTATCTATTTCTTCGACAGGTTCTCTCTTTCTTTCTGTATTTGCGCGGACAGATTTACTTGGTTTGTGGTTAAAAAAAGGCTAGAGTATGTGTTTTTGGATTTGGAGTTGCTGCATTTCATTTTTTAGTTTGATGTGTTATTTGGGTTTGTTGATAGAAGTAGATCAGGTTTGATTTTGCTTTGTTTGGTGGTGGGTGAAAAGATACGCTTTACTGGGAAAACTTTGTCAATAGTTGTGGATGCTTTAGCTCTTTCTCTGTTTCTACCCTTACAGTTTAGTTTTAGTGTGCTCAGTCTGAGCTCCTGTGGTATTTGCTTTTAGCTGACAAAATATGAGCCTTGCTTTTCTTCTTCTTCTTGTTATTTGCTTTTATTAGTTTCTTAAATGCGGCTTGTTCAGTTGCAGATCGAGAATTTTGATGGGTTTATTCTGTGTGCAGGGTTTCAATTTCGGCTATAAATTTAAGTTTGGTCTCAAAAAGGGAATTGCTTTAAGATTGTTGAGGATTCAGAAGTAAATATATTTATCTTTTTCTTTGGAGAAAAGGGATTTGCTATTGGAGTTTGTGTGTTGTGTATTGTGATGAGTACTCGAACTTCATGGGCCGATTTGGCTGCAAATTCTGCAGCTGAGAACACAGTGGCAGGTTCTTCTGCTAACAATGGAAGTGTAGGCACAACTTCTGCAGCTCCTCCTCGATCCACCTATGTCCCTCCACACCTCCGTAATCGTATGCCCTCTTCGGACCCACCAGCTCCAGCTTACAGTGGGCCTGCAACAAGTAATGATCGTCCGGGATATGGTGGATCCCGTTGGGGGGCTCCCAGAAATGACTATAGAGGTGGTAGAAGTGGTGGTTGGGGAAACAGAAGTGGTGGTTGGGTTCGTGGGAGGGAGCCGGAGGTGAACCCATTCGCTGATGATGACGACACAGAGGAGGCATTTACTGAGCAAGAGAACACTGGTATTAACTTTGATGCATATGAGGATATTCCAGTCGAGACAAGTGGGGAAAATGTCCCTCCACCTGTAAACACCTTTGCAGAGATTGACTTGGGTGAAGCATTGAATCAGAACATCCGCAGGTGCAAGTATGTGAAACCAACACCTGTTCAACGACATGCCATCCCAATCTCTCTTGGAGGCCGGGATCTGATGGCATGTGCTCAGACTGGTTCTGGCAAGACTGCAGCTTTCTGTTTCCCAATTATTAGTGGAATTATGAAAATGCAAGGGCAGAGTGCACAGAGGCCACCGCGTGGTGCACGTGCAGTGTACCCTTTAGCTCTTATTCTTTCTCCAACAAGGGAGCTCTCGATGCAGGTGGGTTTTGTACAAATGGTTTTTTATGTTATGTGCTCATTTTTGTGCTACCTACTGTAGGTGAATCTTATATGTCATGGTGATGCTTGTAGATACATGAGGAAGCAAGGAAATTCTCCTATCAAACAGGTGTTAAGGTAGTTGTTGCTTATGGAGGAGCACCAATTAATCAACAGGTTTGTATTATTTTCTTTTCCCATTTTTCCATCATTGTTCCTTTTCTCTGTTAGGCGTTGGTGGTACCGGGGTAGTGGTGGTGATATCTCCTATCGTTGGTTATGTTTTCTTTTTCTTGATTGATGATGTTTGATTGTGTCTATTGGATATTTATGTTGGATGTATGAAACTGAACTCTTGACTTTTTTCTGTTGGGAGAGCAAGAAGTTTTTTCCCTTTATTTTGATCCATTAGGATTCAAATTCTTGATATTTGTTCTTTTACTACTGCAAATTTGGTGAGGTATGATGCTGTGTTTAGCTTTTTAATGATAAGCTTTTTCATTGATTTCTCTTTAGTTATCTTTTCTTCCTTTGGTATCTTGATGAATTTTTTCTTTGAAATTATGGTTACTGTTATATGAATGTAATTTTCTGCTTCCACGCTTGATTTTACCATAGTGATTTTACTGGTGCAAGTTTTAAAATATAGGTTTTGATACTGATGTTTGCAAGTTTTACTGGTGCTTCTTTTGTTAATCTGTTCAACATACAGCCCTTATGCAGCATTCTGCATTAATGCAGCTTTTTGAAACTGCTGTCTGCAAAATAGTTCGTTTCTTTGGGGAAAAGCTGCTTATCTGTGTAGGGAAATGGGAATGGGTATGGATCAAGTGTATCCTGGGAAGGGTGTGGGTGGTGCTGGGTTAATTGCGCTCTGGGGAACAAAACACATCTGTAAAGAGGGCCATGGTAGTTAATAGCTACTCCTTAATGAGAAATATCCTATCAAAATTGGCTTTTATCGTTGAGTGAAAATCAGGTAATGGAATTTTGTACAATGAGGGCTTTGGCTGGTGGAGGCAAGCTAATGCTTTTGGACTCCAACAGCTTGGTCAACCCATTTGCTAAATCAAAATATCAGCAGCTCATAGTTGTTGGAGCATCCAATAGTAGATGATAATAAAACCTCCAAAGGGAAGTTTTTCCAATCAAATGATAGTTGTTTTGACTTCATTTTTTGTTTGGATGGAGGATGGCCCTGTCAAAACTTGTTAATAACAAAATAATATTTTTTTCCTAATTAATTTGTTACATGATTGAAAGTTTATAATGATAAAAATAATAAATACCTATTAAAATATCAGAAATAATGGTCAAGTAACTATGTATTTATATTTATAGGAAGTTAGTTATAATTCGTTAATTATTATTTTTGGCAATTATTTTCTTTGTATAATATATTAAACCTCTATTTGTTTCACAAAGAATATTTTTTTGGAAAAATATTTTCCATATTTTCTAATATTTAGGACTCAGAAAAATTGGTCAATGAAAAGTATTTTTCTGGTCGAGAGGAAATTTAAGTCATTTTTAAGGAATTGGATTCTTCTTTTCAAAAGGGAAGTCATTTTTTAGATTTTGAGAATCTTATTAACACACTACTATATATAAATTTATCAATATACTTTATTTTTTAACATAAATTTATTACTATTCTTTATCTTTTTAACACTACAAGCCAACAATGCGAAGTAATTGTCTTCTTGAAAAATATTTTTTATTTTCTATTGGAAATATTTTCCAAATATAAGCTATAAGGAAATAGAGTCTAAATAGGAAAATGACATGATTTGTTAAAATGTGCTTTTAAGAAAAATACGCATACGGGATGTTTGGATTAGAGGTTTGGGGCAACCGTTGATAAACTCACTTTTCAGCCGATAGACCTCCTAAATTGCTGCATTTGGAAAAGTTGTAAAATTAGAGCTTTTTGTGAATTGTTGTTGCTTTTTTCATACTAAAAATCCAATATAATAAGTTAATAATTATATATTTATTTTAATAGTAAATAAATTATATGAATATACCCTTATCAACAATTCACATACCAAACAGTTGTAGTTACACAAATTTTTACCAAAATCAACTCTTGTCAGCTAGCAGCAACAACTATCGGCTACCAATTATCAGTTATGTCCAACAAATCCATACGTCCTCGTAATGGTAATTTCACATAAGAACAGCAATAATCATCAAAATCATACCAAACAATCAAAAGTTATCAAATTGCTATCAGTTACCAGTTGTCATGTTCAGCTCAACTGTCTCAAACAACTAAACCAAGCAGGTCTAATGTCTTTATTGCATTAGAGGGGAAATTTAGCTGTTGAATGTTATGCAATGTGTAAACTCATTTGAGCACGATCATGTTCTTCATGGATTTTGGCCATTTGAAATCATAAGATTAGTGATATATTCGATAATGCATGCCTTGGGGTTAGAAAATTTATCTGTGGGTCAAACACTTTTTGATGGATTGAAAAGTTGAAAGAAAATGAAACCGAATAGGAAATATATATAAATCAGGAACAAAAGACCCAATATAGCTGCCTGCTCTGAAAAAAGAAAGGGAAACCTGTGTAACAGCTGTCACTGCTAATTCACAATCTTTTCTTTCTCTCTTTTATTTTCTTTTTTCTTTTCTTTTGCTTACATATAATAGTAATGTGGTAACATAATGGCTGTTATGCAAAACCATTTTGGCGAGCAGTACTTGAGTGCAGACTTGAACTTGGGTTTGTTTTACAACTTTCAATTCACATTTCAAGCTAACAGGCATAACATATTTTTTATCAAGAAGCTGACTTTATTTTTTATTGCAAGGGGTTGCATAGCATGTAAACATTCTTAAAATTCTTGGTCTGAGTCCCTTGGTAATATTCAAAGGGGGGATACTATTCATTCTTGTCTCTTGTTTGGCAAGAAAACATTGTGTCCATGGCAATTTCATGTCATAATCAACTTAACATTGCAATTTTGATTTCTTTCTCTTCACTACCTGTCTCTGATGTATCCACTTATGTTCACACTTCAAATTAGTAAAATTTTATTTCCCTTCACACTCAGGCACATCATATCCAATTACCACAGATCAAATGTAATATAGCAAAAATTGAAGCTACATTTTTTCATTCCCACAGCATTATAATGCACCCTTTTGATCTTAGGGCTGACTTCTGCCAATTAATGGAGATTACTGTAGATCGTTTTCTGTGCAGTCCCCTAGAAAAGTTCAATGCAGGCATCATCACCTGGTTTTGTAGGTCAAGTTCTGGAAAGTTGGGGGTAACATCAGTTTCTACTTTAGGTTTTATTCCTTTATCATGGCCAAATATGTAATTATGGTAGTTGAGATTTTCAGATTATCCTGCAAAACGGAGTTCCATTGATAATTTTATCTTAGATCAGAGTTTCTAAGGGATTTCAGAATTTAATATGCATGGCTTTTTCCAAGTTAGTCTTTTGCTAATGTTCAGAATTATTTCGAAGCTGTAGTCCTTGCTGGATGAGGGAAAACTCTTAGGCCATTGTAAACTCCTGTGATTTTTTCACATTTAATCCTGTTTGTTTTACTTGAAGATGTTTTCTTCATTCTGGTGTTCATATTGTTTGGGAAAATTGGTTAGCATAGTTATTTTTTGGAAGATACTAATACTTTTCATTTTATTCTAAATGGCAATAAGTAATCCATCTGATTTTCTATACTTCAACCAAACAAAAATAATTAATTCATTTTTCGCCAAAAAGTTCTAAAAAATATTTTTCTGACATTTCCCTAGATCAAGTGGAACATTAGCAATAAAATATTGGATTTGGTTTGTCTTTTGAAATCATGTGTGTCTGTTTTGGTATTATTTCATTCTTTCTTTTTCCTTTATGATATGTGCTTATTTTCATGTTTCTTATGTAAAGGTTATAGTGCTATTTTTCTGACATTTCCCTAGATCAAGTGGAACATTAGCAATAAAATATTGGATTTGGTTTGTCTTTTGAAATCATGTGTGTCTGTTTTGGTATTATTTCATTCTTTCTTTTTCCTTTATGATATGTGCTTATTTTCATGTTTCTTATGTAAAGGTTATAGTGCTATTTTTCTGACATTTCCCTAGATCAAGTGGAACATTAGCAATAAAATATTGGATTTGGTTTGTCTTTTGAAATCATGTGTGTCTGTTTTGGTATTATTTCATTCTTTCTTTTTCCTTTATGATATGTGCTTATTTTCATGTTTCTTATGTAAAGGTTCTAGTGCTGTAATAACTGTTCACAGCCCTTGAACAGGCCTCCTATTTTTTGTGGTTTTTTGCTTTAATTAATCCTCTAACTTACTCTCATGCTATTTTGTCACGAATCTTTACACTAACATGGTTCCCTAGTATTTTGCCTGCCAGTTCACCAATCAAGCATGTAATCAGGAGATCTGATTCTTGGCTGCTTAAAATTTGTAGCAACTCGGTTTCCATCAATTTAGCTTCTCACCATCAAGCTTTGCCACTTTCTCTTTTATTCTCTACCAGATCCAACCCCAAACGAACATTGAGCCTTTTGTTGGAGATCACTTTATCAATCTCTTTGTGTTGTCGGCATATGTTTATGTTTATTTTGTTATGTAAATGAATTGGCAACTTCTACAAGTTTTAATATGCCTGTTCTTGTTTTCTCTTATGATTTCTTTTATTTCATGTTTCAAATCTTGAGCACATACAGATCCTATTCTAGAGCTACTTAGATTACTTTCGATACTTTGATCCATTTTTTATGGATGAAATTTATCTGGCAGCTGCGTGAACTGGAGAGAGGTGTTGATATTATTGTAGCAACCCCAGGAAGACTGGTAGATTTGTTGGAGAGAGCTAGAGTTTCGTTACAGATGGTCAAGTATTTGGCCCTAGATGAAGCAGATAGAATGTTGGATATGGGTTTTGAGCCACAAATAAGAAAAATTGTGGAGCAAAATGATATGCCTCGACCAGGTGCAAGACAAACGATGTTGTTCAGTGCTACCTTTCCAAGGGAGATACAGGTCTGCTTTCCTTTCGGTTAAGTTATCTTTTAACTATTAGTTTTATTTTCCAGGCAATGGTATTGTCCAAAAGGCAAAAAAGGTTTCTTGCTGCCATTACTTATCTCTTGGCATCATTAAATTCTGATAGTTTAATAGCTGAAATATCTATGGTTTGGGAAATTTATGTTAACTTACAAGCAAGAAAACTGTTGTGTTTCTCTTATCTATTGCTTTTGTTTTGTTTTTTTTTTTTCATTTTTTATCCTTTTGTTAACTTGTGGGAAGGCAGAATTTGTTCTGGGTGCATAGATCTACAGAGGGAATGATACTTCAATCTCATCTGTCTGATACCATTCAACACTCACTCTCTCTCTCTCTCTCTTTTCTTGTGATGCAGAGACTAGCTTCTGATTTCTTGTACAATTATATCTTTTTGGCTGTTGGACGAGTGGGCTCAAGTACTGATTTAATTGTCCAAAGAGTTGAATTTGTTCATGAGTCTGACAAAAGAAGTCACCTTATGGACCTTCTTCATGCACAAAGGGCAAATGGTGTTCAGGGCAGGGTAACCAGATTTTTCTTTTTTGCTTTATCTACTTTTGTTTCTTCCCTGCCGTGACTCTTGCTTATATAGTCTGATTAGTGTTAACTGTTGCTTTTGTGGTTCACTTTTCAGCAAGCTTTAACATTAGTTTTTGTGGAGACAAAGAAGGGTGCTGATTCACTTGAACATTGGTTATGCGTTAATGGATTCCCTGCTACTAGTATACATGGCGATAGAACACAACAGGTATATTTGTTCATTTCTGGGACATTTTTTTGTATTCTGGATATATACGGTCCCAATAGCATGTCTCATGTTTTATGGAGTTCAATTGCTAAAATCTTTCATGGTCCTTTAATGTCCTTAGCTGACATTTTAGTTTGTGGTTTGTAAAATCTGTAGGTTGGTACTTGGTAGTCAGTGCTATTGCTTGACATGCAAATGGTACATTAAGAAAAATGTAATGATAAGCAGTCTTTTCAATAGGTTGTTAATTTGTTCCTTTATAACATTCAGTTCATTGTCTGGGATGGTATTCTTGGGGCCTTGTTATTCTCGACAAAGTGATAATGCTGTATCTGTGGAGATAGCCACCAAGCTAGTTGCAATTGGATTTTTTTTTATTTGGGGGGTGGGGGGTGGGGGAAGAGAAGACATGATTGTTTTGGTGCACTATGTTATTGTTAAGATAATTGTTTTTGTGCACTATGTTATTATTGCTTGTCAAAGTTATGAAGTAGCTTTTTGGAAATTGAGATTGTAAACTAGCATATTCCTCACATAGAGACAGACACTAACAGTAACTGGATGATATCTTTTTTAAAAGATACAATTTCAGTGTTGCACTTTGTTATTGTTTGTCAAAAACATATGGATGATGTATTTTATGAAGTGAGATGGTCAATGTGTGTACCTCTAGATTATTGTTCAGAGTATAAAATCAAAATGACAGAAGAATTATTTTATCGTTCATTTAAAATGTCATCAAAACAAAGATGAATACTAATTCAAATTAGATCACTGATATCTAATTCGTCGCCACCATTCTGAGTGGCATTCCTGAAAGCATCATCCAAAACATGGTATATTCATGTACTAGAACTGTGAAAATTGCTGATCCAAATTTTCTCTCGTTTATATAATGATTCTATTTGAATAGGAAGTTACTAGTGATTTATGGTGATTAGTTAGTGCAAAACCCTATGTCTTGATCTATAAACTTTAATTAATCAGAATAGGTTTCTTCCTTTCCCATTTCAGTTGCATTCTACTAAATTTTTAATTTAAATTACATTTTAAATTCTAATAGGCTAAAATTTATCAAAAAGATTTTATCCAATGAATATATTTATTTTCCATTATTATTGCTGAAAAAGGCTATTATTAGGTGTGCTGTAACCTTATACGCATGTCTTACAATCTGAATCAATGTAATTGTTATGATAATAAGGATAATAGAAGTGTATAGAGGAATGTGTTGTATAAATAGGAACTGTATTGTAACTGATGGAATTGAATTCAGAATATAATAAAACAATTACTCTCTCTTAATTCTCTCTTCCACTTTTCTCTCCTTTCTTGATCTTCTCCTTCCATTTCCCCTCCCTGCTTCTCTTCTTGGCGCTTGTTAAGTATGTACTGTTTGATATAGTCCTGTGTGCGTAAGGTTGTGTCTCTTGTGTTCTCCTTGTTTTCTCATCTAGCTCCTTGTTATCTTATCTAATGCGGTACTACAAGGGAGAGTTTGAAGTCTTACACTTCAACATATTTGTGTGAAGTTGTTGCTTTTAATACTTGAATCAAAACTACAACTTTGCTGTCAACTAAAAACCATGGCTTGGAGGTGAAGGCAGGCCTGCACCACCCATGTTTGATTCCTGACCTTAAATGCTAATAGGCCAAGGGCAGGACTAAATAGGCCAATGTTGCACAAATCAATCGTGCAGCTAGGCTTTCTTGTTTTCAGAATATAAAAAAAAAGGGAGGGAAAAAGTATCTACACCCTTGCGGTCGTAAACCCTAGAACTACCATTGCATAACTTTGAAGCATCTTGTAACTTATTTATATGGAATTAGGTTTAAAAGAGTAAATAAAGTGATATAGTGTGTTCTTAAACATTGCAGGAAAGAGAACAGGCATTGCGATCATTTAGAAGTGGTAACACCCCAATCTTGGTAGCAACTGATGTTGCAGCTCGTGGACTTGATATCCCTCATGTGGCACATGTAGTCAACTTTGATTTCCCAAATGATATTGATGATTATGTCCATCGGATTGGACGAACAGGACGAGCAGGGAAAACTGGTCTTGCAACTGCCTTCTTCAATGAGGGTAATGCATCATTGGCAAGGTCTCTAGCTGATTTAATGCAAGAATCAAACCAAGAAGTACCTGCTTGGCTCTCTCGTTATGCAGCTCGTTCTTCTTATGGTGGAGGAAGGAACCGTCGTTCTGGAGGAGGCAGATTTGGTGGCCGTGATTTTCGAAGGGATTCTTCATTCAGCAGAGGCAGTTCAGATTATTATGGTGGAGCAAACACCAGCAGTGGACATGGGGCTTCTGGTGGATATGGAGGATATGGTTCAGGGATGACCAGTGCATGGGATTAATGACGGAACTTGCTTACAGTGCTTGGTGTCTAGTGGTTGTGGACTGTCCCCTAAGTTATACTGGTGGAGTGAGTTTTTTTCTCTTTTTTGGTTAGTAAGTGTTTTAGCCATCTTTTGTTTACTATACTTTTAGAAGTTGTTATCATTGAAGAGGGGATGTAAGTTCGGGGTTGGGCTGCTGGAATAGAATTGTATAATGTTGGTAGGCTTCAGTGAAAAAGTTCTAATAAAGT
Source organism: Manihot esculenta (assembly GCF_001659605.2). Taxonomy (NCBI): domain Eukaryota; kingdom Viridiplantae; phylum Streptophyta; class Magnoliopsida; order Malpighiales; family Euphorbiaceae; genus Manihot; species Manihot esculenta. The sequence continues at coordinate 8,440,537 of NC_035175.2, read as the reverse complement.
AGGAATTGCTTGGTGCTCTTCTTCTTCTTTTTAATCTCTCTTTTTCCCCTTTCATTAATGCAAATTTGTTGGGTGATGATGTGTTGTATAAAATGCAGGGGGAGAGGCATAGGCATAAGAATCCATGTTGATCTCTTAAGCATATGTTCTTTTCAACCACTTTGTAAGGGAGAAAGAGACTGTATAAGCTCCTGCAACTTTGATTTATCTTCTTCCCCTTTGAAAGAAACTTTTAAGAGGCTTTTGTAATATTTCGGTGGCCACTGAAGTAAAATACAAAGTGATATTGGAAAATGAATGTTATGTGATGAAATATTCTTAGTTTTTATATTGGCCGGATGATTGAGTTGATCTTTCAACCTACAATAACATGTAGGAATGGAAGCATTGTTAATGTGATTTTTTTTTTTACTCAAAAGAAAAACAACTAAATAGTAGGAAAATAATTAAATGAACAGTGTTATGGATTCACACATTGGCCAAACACTTGACATCAAAAAGAAAAAAGAGAAAAGTCAATATGGGAAGTTAGAGAAAGTACAAGGCGTCTTTAATTAATTAAGATAAGAAATTGGTATAGTCAAATAAGCCATTAAAACCATAGGGAAGCTAAGTTAGAACCACCACCTATTAAGACAAAAACTTAGAAACTAACCAATACCTCCAACAAGTAAAAATTAAATGAGAAAAATACTTTCTTGCCCAAAATAGGACTTATTTGCTTTAACTTGCTGCCTCCTATTGAAGAAGTCATGGATGTTTTTAAGGCAGAAAGAAATGAGAGATGTTAAATTTTATATAAGAATCAAATAATAATTTTTTCTTTTATATATTATATTTGTTTGACATGTGGAGATCATTCCAAAAGAGCAACTACGCTTGCTCATATTTTTATCACATCATTATCTCTACTTCTGCTCATCCCTACATCACCATTAAGCTATGTTATTTATTTATTGGAAGTTAAAAAAAAAAAATAATATTTTATCAGTAAATAGATTTAAAATTAAATATTAATGAAATAATTAATAAAAATTATATGGATTTGTGAGCCTGAAGCTACTGCACATTATGACTTTGTCAAAATTAATAGTCTGAATTATAAGATATATAAATTCTCCCATGACAATAACATTTAACAGTAATGCAAACATCTTCCAACTCATTAAAATTATGATTATCATTAAAAAAAACCACAAAAATTACACTTTAATATAAAGAATAAATTATTTTATAATTTAAAAATTGAATAAATAAATACAAAATTAAAGTAATAAAAGTGATTTTTAGTGAGATAAATATGCATTCAAATTAAATTTAGGTGGAACTCAACTCAGTTGGATAATGGAAGGGCATAATTGCAACAAAGCCTTTGTCAACCCTGCTAATCATACCATAGCACATATATATACAAAAATTTTATAATTTGAAAACATCATTTGATTTATTTAACCATGAAATTTATATGATGTCATAATCCTTGTTAACAAATATGAATTTTCTAAAATACACTTTTAATTTTGAAAATGTATAGATAATATTGATTGAGTTTTAATTTTAAAATTTATATATTTTATATGGGTTAGTCGAAAACTCGAGAAAATAAGAATCCTCTAAATTTAATTTATTAATATTAAAATTATTTTTAAAATGATAAAATATCAAGTGTCAAGCTAATTATTAAAAAAAATATATAAATTCCAATTTTCAATCAAAGACACGCTTCAGTCTTCATCTCTTTCTTATTTGCCCCCAAGATGGGGGTTGACCAAAAAATGAATTAAACAATAGCAAGACCCACTGATCGCTTTCATCTTCATTTAATTAAAATCAAGAGTTTCAATTTAATGCAAAAAAAAAAAAGTTTGCAATTAAAATCCCACATACAAAATAAAAAAATAAATAAAAATCCAACACAAATTAATGCTGCATTTAATTAAAAAATAAATAAACTTTTCTTCAGAGAAACTGTACCTTGAAGAAGTTGTTGAATGAAGCCCCCAATGGGTCCAGCTGTTTATGTAAGAGAGAGAGAGAGAGATTGGAGATTTCACGTTTTGTAGCTCTTAAGGTGCAAGAACTCATTTTCATCTCTTTGTTTCTTTTTTGTTGTTTCTTTGTTTGCATTTGTAGAGGTTAGAAACGATATTATCAACAACGAAACGGCCAAACCTGTTTGAGTTTTGACTCTTGAACCTCTCTCTCTCTCTCTCTCTCAACTCTCAATTGCCTTTCTCGATCTGGGTCTCAACAAGCGTCTCTCTCTGACCTCTAATTTTCCCTCTATGAATCTCTGCTTCTAAACCATGGAAGACCAACGACAATCATCAAATGCTCCTACTGGGTTTAGAGTTCATGCTCCACTTGTAAGCTCACTTGATCTTCAATGCCTTGTTCTTCATCCTTCTTCTTGTTTTCCTAGATTTTTTTAAAAATTTTTACATATCCAATTGTTGAATTCGGTGTGAAAAATGAAGATTCTGCTAGAATTTCGGGGATGGATGTTCCTTTGATTGCTTGCATTTGTTTATTTATTTTTTTTTTTTTTGACTTTTGCACTGTTTTTAGGGCATCCAGATAGAATAGCTGGTTTCTTGTACATTTTGGAGTTAGATTTTGGGAGCCTGAATTGGTATGCGCTTTTGAGAATTGGTTGTTTTTTTTTTTCAGTTAGTTGCGTTTTTAGGTTTTGGGATTTTGTTTTGTTGTCTTCTTGAAGATACTAGATAAATGACTTGCTAATTATGCAATTTGAGCTGAATTCATAGTATTTTCGTCTTGCATATGTGAGAATGTGTTTACTGTTTACTTTTTATCAATCTGCTTTTCTTGTGTTTTCTCCTTTACAAGTTTCTCTAGATGTCATTTACTGATTCTTATTAGGCAACTTGTTTTTTGGAGGAGAACGTTGAATTGGATATGCATGTGAATGAATCTTATCTCTTTTGGTTTTGTAACTTCTGACTTCACTTTCTTAATTGTTCAGCTTTTATCTCTAATTTCTAAGTTCATGTGCTTTGCATATATAGTTTTGTGGACATAATTACTTCTGAATTAAATTTGATATATTATTTTCTTTTAAAAAATCAGTAGAAATTTTATCATTAGGAAATAATAATTTTGCAAGGTGCATCAGATTGCAAGTACAACTTGTGGGGGGATCTAAGCATAAAACTGTGGAACTATGACAGGGCATCCTCAGTATTAATCTAGGTTTTTTTTAAAAAAAAAAAAATTCTTATATATATGTTTTTACTATGGAATATGGATCTGTACCTATATATTGTTTTGCTTCTTGGAGACTCGAATACTTCACAGGTTGGTATATGTTTAGCTTCATTTACTTGTTGGATAGCATTCATGAAGGTAAGAAAAGAATCATGTTGAACTTAATCCTTATCTGAGGAAAATGGAATTGACTATAAGGGTAAATTATACATGCATGGGTGCACTAGAAAATAATGCATTCTATCTCACAAATATGTTGGACTCCCCTCCACAAGTTTAGGTAGACACTAGACCGTAGACCCCATTTATTTGTGAGTTCAGGGTACACTATATTCCATTGCAATGAGTGAATTGAATAGTATCGAGTATGAGATGTCTTAAATGGGAGATGGCTTGAATTTGGGTTCATTTGTTGTTTTACACTATTTGTTACCAGTACTTGGATAAGTGGTTTTTGTACAGAGAAGAAGGAAGAATGGACAAGTTTGCATTCTTTTACAGAATAGAAAAATGCAATGCAGGCACTTAAAGAAATGCAAAATATGCATAATAATCTCAGCTCTTGATATTGCTGAAATGAAAATTACCAAACATTAAGAAGCTGGTGAACTGGAAAGTGGAAGCAAATCTTTATTATTGTGGGTATTTCTTATTATGATGCTGTTCTGTACTAACCTTTTGTCTATTCCATTTGTGAACTACTGTGACAACTTGGTAGTATTTCTAATGGGTCTGTGCAAAATCCAGCACAAGCCTGATAAATTGCAACCTACAAGGAAAATTAAAAGGCACAAATATATGACCCTCATGTCCTGAATATCTTAATAAAACTGGTGATTAAGTTAATCTTGTTCTTCCACATGTTGACTGTTGCTTGTTAGTGGTACTACTTACTAGGATTAATGTTGACAAATTGTTCTGAAAAAAGAGATCTATACAACATTGCTATAATAGTCATGAGTCTCATGCTCATACAATACTTGTCCATTTGACTGTTTGGAACAGACTTTTGATTTTTTGAATAGTGGCTGGTTTGCCTTCCCATAATTGAATTTACGGGATGTCAGAAAGGAAAGGATATTTGTAGTTTACTTCTTGTGCTGTGTTTGTAGTTATTTAGTGCTTTTGGTATTAAAGCACATTCCTTGGTAAATATCTAGTGTGCAGCATATCTCTGTGCTAAGGCTTCTCTCTCTTTCTCTCTCATGCGTGCGCACATACTCATGTACAAAAAAAAAAATCAGAAGAGATTCCTTATCGTCATCCTTGTAATTTTTTAAAAAAATTTTTTTTACTGTATTAAGTTCTTCATCCACAGAAAAAGGAAAAAGAAAGTTATGTTTTTTTCCTTCTTGACCTAATGATATGATATTCATGATGAGCCCTTGGAACCAATATTTTCTTGCAAATTCTAGCCTTTGTGCTTTATGTATTAATTATATCAGTATCAATAGTTTCTTGTACATGTTGTTATCAGACCTGGTAATGATACAGAATGGATTTACCTATGAACTTGGAGCTACTTCCCATTGATCTGTTTGTCAAATGAAATCCAATTTGTTATTCTGAATATCAAGAGGCTATATTCCTAGATCCTGTTTGATTGAAGTCTCAACATTTTTTAATAATACTTATATAAGCAGCTTATCTAAATATTTGTCTGAATGATATCTGTGCAACTTTTCTTGTATTCTAACATAAATATTATTCCAGGTTGATTCTGTATCATGTTATTGCAAAGTGGATTCTGGACTAAAAACAGTTGCTGAGGCACGGAAGTTTGTTCCTGGATCAAAACTTTGCCTCCAGCCTGACATAAATCCTAATGCACACAAGAGTAAAAATTTGCGGAGGGAGAGGACGCGAGTGCAGTTACCGCTCCTGCCTGGCCTTCCTGATGATCTTGCTATTGCATGTCTGATTCGAGTTCCCCGAGCTGAACATCGAAAACTCCGTCTAGTTTGTAAGAGATGGTACCGCCTACTGGCTGGAAATTTCTTCTATTCTCTTAGGAAAAGTCTAGGAATGGCCGAGGAGTGGGTTTATGTCATCAAGCGGGATCGTGATGGAAAGATATCATGGAATGCTTTTGATCCTGTCTATCAGCTCTGGCAGCCACTTCCACCTGTTCCCCGGGAATATTCTGAAGCCCTTGGTTTTGGGTGTGCTGTTCTAAGTGGTTGCCACCTATACTTATTTGGAGGGAAAGATCCACTCAGGGGGTCCATGAGACGGGTCATTTTCTACAGTGCTCGGACAAACAAATGGCATAGGGCACCAGACATGCTTCGGAAACGTCATTTCTTTGGCTCATGTGTTATAAATAATTGCCTATATGTAGCTGGTGGAGAGTGTGAAGGAATCCAAAGGACCCTCCGCTCAGCTGAAGTTTATGACCCTAACAAAAACAGGTGGAGCTTTATCTCAGATATGAGCACAGCTATGGTGCCATTTATCGGTGTAGTTTATGATGGAAAGTGGTTTCTAAAAGGCCTTGGGTCCCATCGTGAGGTCATGAGTGAAGCCTATGAACCTGAAACTAATAGCTGGACTCCTGTTAGTGAAGGGATGGTTTCTGGTTGGCGTAATCCTAGCATCTCTTTAAATGGACGGCTCTATGCTTTGGATTGCAAGGATGGCTGCAAGCTTAGAGTTTATGATGGAGCCACAGATTCATGGAACAAATTTATAGATAGTAAGCTCCATTTGGGGAACTCTCATGCTTTGGAGGCTGCAGCTCTTGTTCCCCTCAATGGGAAGCTTTGCATTGTGCGTAACAACATGAGCATTAGTCTTGTTGATGTTTCCAGTCCTGACAAACATGTAGAGAGTAACCCTCACCTTTGGGAGAACATAGCTGGAAGAGGTCATTTTAGGACTCTTGTAACAAATATATGGTCAAGTATTTCTGGTCGAGGTGGTTTGAAAAGTCACATTGTCCACTGCCAGGTGCTTCAAGCATGAGAACCAGAACGATTTTGCCCTTGCTTGCTCTAACGATCCTGCATTTTAGTGAATTTGTTATGATATGTCATCACATTTGCACTGATACTAGGGTCTGCTCTTCCCAAACCACAAGTGTGAGTTTACTGTATTGATGTTCTGCTGTTTATATTTTTTTGTTGATGTTGAATCCACGTTTATCTGCCCTGGGATTGGGTTTGATGTTCACACAACATATTTTGAAGCTTGAAGAAATGAAATGATGATTTTGCTTGTGGGTGAATTTGAAATTCAAGGAAGAATATGGATGGATGGAGGAATCTTTGTCCAATTACAGATTGAAACAGGATGGTGGTAATGCTTTACCTGCTACACCTGCAGCTGCAAGGCAAGGGCGAGTCCCTGTTGATTTTGGTAATAGATGAGGTCATTTCGTTATCTATGAACAGAGATCAGATACTTGTAAATTTTGGTTATTTGGTCCAGATGAGGTCATTAATATTATATCAAGGTTTTTTTTTTGTCGAATCTTTTCTTGGTAGTATGTAATCTCTTGTTTAAAATGCTTTGTGTATGTAAATGAGTCGATGTATACTTAGATTACATCTCTGTTGCTATAAATCAACTGTTTAATCCATTTATTCTTTTAGTCAGGAGCATGCTGATATAAACTAAACATTGTTAGCCTTCTGGAGAACAATTGATCAGGAAACTAAGCAGATAAGAGCCCTTTTTTGTTCTTTTCCTACAAACATTATCTTATTTCTGATTGAAAATCCATATAAAACACTAAATTGAGGATGTAACTGTGAACTCTATTGTAGTGTGTCTACTCATTATAGGAAAATGTATAGTTTGCTACTAGAATAGTTGCTTCAAGAAAGCAGAGACTTTATGATTTCTCATAATTATCCAATACTAACACAATCTACTCTGCAACAACATTCCCATTAATTAGACACAGATATAGTTGAAGCTACTTGTACTATCATCTCCTGCTAACGCTTGCTGAACTCTCCGCACTGAATTTTCAGTCGACTGTGGAAGTTCTTGATGAAAGCATCCGCCAGTTCATTGATGTCTCTTCTCTCATTCTCTGCAGCCGATTGTTTTACATTCCCTTTCTTTTGGGCACCACTCTCCTTGTTATCCATTTGGAAGCCACTGTGAATTGAAATCTCTCTGTGATCCTCCATTGAAGCTCAAGGAGAGAGTGAGAAGTTGAGGACTTGCCTTTTGATGTCTAGAAAGCAATACTTGTGATCCTTTATATAGGTGGGAACTGATCACGTGTGCAACAGCCAACAGCTAAAGAAAGATTAAAGAATTTAGAAAGAATATTGATATGCTTAATGTTGGGCTGAAAAAAATAATAATATTGGGATTAGTGGGGAATTCCATTCAGAATATTGCCTTATTTTATGGTTTCATTAGCTGTAAATGAGTTTGTTTAGACTCTGTTGCTCATGTTTTATTAAGAGCATTTGTTCTATGTCTTTTGTTTTGGATTCTGTCTAACAGAAACTTTAGATTTTTAAGCATGGATTTATGTGTACTGTTTTTCATTTAGACATTTTAATACTAGGAAATTACATAATTAATTTTATTTTTTAATATTATTTTAGTGGTTCTCTTTATCTATTTATCTGTAGAAAGATTAATTCCCACATATATATTTAGTTTTAATAGAATAAAAGAAAAAAAAATCTAAAACCTTTTTTATCTGCATTTTTAACATAGAAATTAGTGTATCTTACATGTTTTAATTTTGGGCACTATAAATGGCTAGAATGATTTTTTTTTTTTTCTACAGATGACATAATAATCCATTAAGCATGTCATATGATAAGATAATGATGCCACTTTTATATAAAAAAAAAAAATCACAAGAATAAAAATAAAAATAAAGCCTCAAATATCTTAAAGAATAATACATAATCCCGTTATATCTAAGGTTTATTTATTTATTCATTCATATCACCTTGTGAAACTGATGTTGAAAGAAATGGAACAGAAAAAAACCGGAAGAAATGCATATTTTAGAGAAATAGGACCAAAGTATAGTGATGAAACTCGATGGAAAAAAAAAATTCATTTATTATATTATATATGATGACCGCTGGGTTTCACCACCCCATATGAGGTCGGGATTGGACAGCGCTAGCCAAAGGTTCACGAAGCCTCTCAAGCGGACCGGCCCAGACCATTCGGCCTCGAGATCAGGTCTCCCTTAAACCTCAGTCTCTTCATCCCAAGCTCGGCCATGAGACTCAGCAGGAGAGGGGACAACCGGCCCAGCCTCCTAGCAATTCTGTTTACACGCGTGCCAGGGGGGAATTAAATGGCCGTTTAGCATGGAACAGTCGTCTGATGCTTTCGTACGTACGTATCCGTATGTCAGAGACAGGTGGACCAGTAGCTGCAAGGCAGTTAGACGTCACTAGCAGACAAAAAAAAAAGAATAAAAGGAGAGGAACATCCTCCTTTCAGATCAAGCTTACTCAACTGCTGTAAACCCTATTTTCTCTATATCTCAGAGCATCAATTGGCGCCGTCTGTGGGAAACGAAGTAGATCTTTCCGTCACCGGAGTTCCACTCTTACAAAACCCACTGAGATCCACAATGGCCAACCATAATGAAAACAACACTACCAATATCCTCAACGACCTGAGCTCTGTCCAAGAGGAGCAACAGTTCTCTTTCTCCAGCCCCACAACTCCCAATAATCAACCACTAACCCCTTTTAATCCCTCACCGAGCTCGGCAGGGAATGTACCCGGAGCCATCTTATCTAACCAAAATCTTCAGACCATGGCCCTCCAATTGCAAAATACCGCCTACTGGTTGGGGCAAATGATGCAACAGAGGGGCCTCAGCACCCCATCGAACGTGTTGCCTATGGTAGAAGGAATCCAAACCAACGAGCCCCATCCTACCTTCAATCACCCAACCCCCCAACAAAACAGTAGAGAAACCGGAGAAAGAGGCAGAAGGGCCGGTGAAGAGGAAGAGCCGGAAGCTAGAGTCCATAGAAGAAGAGTAAGGGAGCTGATAGAAAATGACGAGGTAGAAAGTTACTCTGCCAGAACAACCAGAAGAACAGAGAAGAAGAATGGAAAGAGGAGTATCGCATGGAGAAGAGGCCTAGACAAGAAGAAGAAGATTGTAATACCCGGCTAGACTCCGGTGTCAGAATTCCTACCGTCTGGTGGAATTTCGAATGTCGGAGACCTCTAGAAGGGTAAAACCATGTTTTCATAAAATGTTTTAATGTTTTTGATGATTTTAAGTAAAGAGGAAATGAGTTTTTGAATAAAAACACCCTTGGAGGAAACTCAAGTTCGGCCGCCGAAACTCAAAGTTCGGCCGCCGAACATGCATGCACTTCGGGAGTGCTTTAGGCCCCCGAAGGCATAAGTGAGGAAAGTCCAGGTTCGGCCGCCGAACCTCAAGTTCGGCCGCCGAACATGGCATGCATGCGGAGGCACTTTCGGCCCCCGAACGTGACCTGGCCAGCCACTATAAAAGGGTCCCTTAGCCGAAAACGGGCGAGCTTTTCCCCATTTTCGGCCAAGGTGAGTCCTTCCGCCATTCCTCATCATCCTTGAGTTCTTTCCTCCAAATCTTTCAAGTTTTTCACAAGTTTTCATCTTGTTTTGAAGATTTCCAAATTTTGAGCAAGTTTTGGAGCTTTGAGGTTCAAGAACTCAAAATCTCCCACCTCCGAGTTTAGGACGTCTCTCTCTCGATCTTCAAGAGGTAAGAGCCGATCTTAAGCTCATTTCATGTTTAAAGTAAGTTTTATGCAAGATCTATGGGGTAGAATGCATGTTTAGCTCATAGTTAGGTTTTTGAGTTAATGTTATGTTTTGAGCATGTATGTTGGATTTGAGTTGTTGTTGTGTGTTGTAGTTGGGGTTTAAGTTAGTTTGAAGCCCCTAGGAGCCAATGTATGTATATTTGCATGATTTGGATGAGTTATATGCATGTTGTAAGATTTGGGAGGCAAATGTGCATAAAGGAGCCAAGTTTCTGCCCTTTGGCAGAAACCAGGTTCGGCAGCCGAAGGAACTTTCGGCCGCCGAACATGGCTGGGGAGGCAGGCCTTTCGGCTGCCGAAGTTGCCCCCGAAAAGAGACTTTCGTCTCTGTCTGGGACTTTCGGCCGCCGAAGGTGCCGCCGAACCTGCCCTGTTCTGCCTTCCTTTGCATGTTTTTGCATGATTGTTTTGAGGTGTTTTAGGGGGTTTTTGGGGGATGTTTTTAGAGTTATGTTCTAGTTGTTTGGTCCCTCATTTGAGTCCACCTGTGTAGGTTCGGACCCGAGGAACCGAGGACCCCAGCAGTGAGTTCAGCTGCTTCTGAGTCAGTAGAGCTTCGGCCAGAGGTGAGTAGAATAAACCTTTATGTTTTTAAAGCAAATGAATTATAAAGTTGAGCATGTTCATGCATCATGAATGCCATGTGATGAATTAGGTTGTTTGCATTAGAATTCACGAATATGTTGCATTGCATTTATGATGTTGATGTGGATTGGTCATTGAATGATCCTTTAGTCCTCATATGGTATGATGATGCTACGGCATGAGATGGTATGGAAGTCCAGGTTGTACCCATTCTACGTCCCTGGCACTATGTAAGAGAAAGTCCAGGTTGTACCCATTCTACGTCCCTGACACATTGGTATGTATGATATGTTATGTTAAGAGAAAGACCGGTTGTACCCATTCTACGTCCCGACACTTTGGAAATGTAGAGGACTATTGGTGACAATACCATCCGAGATGTGATTAGTTGTGATGTGTTGCATTACATAATGGCATGAGATTTTAAATACTGTTTTCTATTATTCTACTCACTGGGCTCTAGTAGCTCACCCCTTTCCCTAATCCCCCAGGATTGCAGGTACGGGCTAGACAGAGAAGTCAAGAAGAGTAAAGTCATATGTATGTAATAGTTAGAATGTGGACATGACAAACTGTATAATGATGTATAGATGTGTAATGTAATGATATTGAGGATTAGAAGTTGTGCTTGACCCTATGGATGTTGTAATCCCTTTTTATTACATGATCCTAGAGCTTTATTGATGACTATGTTTAGCCAACTCAACACTTGTTATGCCACCCATTGGGGGCATTGATGAGGTCCCACAGAGGGGCCAAAGGTTATGATTATGTATATGTTCAGTGCATGCACAGGTTGAGTTTGGCGTATGATAGAATGTATGAAAGAAAGTTTTAAAATTTTATGTATGATTGTTGATCATGTATGGGATTAAACGGGTTTACAGGTTTCATGTCAGGCTTGCTACGGGTCCCGGCGGCCTTAAGCCGATCTGGATCCTAGCGCCGGTAGCGGTCCGATTTTCGGATCGTTTCAGAATGGTATCAGAGCCCTAGGTTCATATGGTCGGACCTAGAGTGTCGGGCTCATAGATGTTATAGAAGGTCAAGCACAATAGGAAGATCATGTCCACTAGGATAGGATGTGGAGTCCTGTCTTGCATGATGATGTGAAATGCCATGATTTTATACATGTGCATTAATGATATGTGATGTATGTGATGAGGGTTCATGTGTGCCCACATGAACCATATGATGCTAATGTTTGCTTGTTATATGTGCTGTTTTTTCAGAAATAGGATGAGAGGAACTCGTCGATCTGCTCGATTGACTGGAGTGCCACCTGAGGATGAGGGCATGAGCGCCCGTCCTCCTACATTGCCTAGGGCAATGTCAAGCAGGTCCAACAGGGACAGAACAGTAAGAGACCCTAGAAGGTCTTTGGATCTGGGTAGGAGCAGATCAGTGAGAGGAACAGTTCAGGGAGGAATGTCAGAAGACATGGGGGATGATATGGATGTAGAGCAGAGGAGGGATGGCAGTTTGGGAGTTAGTATGTCAGAAGAGGGAATGGGAGAGTCCCAAGGAGGCACTCAGGCCTCGGGATTTGTTCAGCCACCCCACTACCCACACTTCTCACAAAATCCCGGGTATTCGATGGGAGGTACATCGGATTACCCTAGCTTCACCCCTTATCCCACACAGATGCCATACCCGCCCTACTATCCACCATACCCACAGTACCCAATGTATCCATCCCCACCTTACTATCCAAACCCTACTACAGAAAATGTTGCACCACCTCCACCATCTACAGAACCAGCAGCCCCTGTTACCCAACCTTCTAGACCTAGCTCAGCCAGTGGGAGCAAGGTTAAGATGACTGACTACATGAAGTTGGGTGCTCCTCAGTATGAAAAAGGGGATGACCCGTTTGTGTATCTTGAGAGGGTTAAGGTGATCACGGATGAGATTGGGGCTGATGACAGTAGAGCCATTCAGATGGCTGGGTTCACTCTTAAGTGCAAGAAGGCACGGGAGTGGTTCAAGAATTATGTGAACCCCAGAGTAGACAGCATGTCTTGGGAGGAGTTTGCAAACGAGTTTGCAGGATGGGCTTTCCCAGATAGTTCAAGGGAGCTGAAGATGATAGAGTTTGAGCAGTTGAGGCAGACTGATGAGATGGGTGTAGAGGAGTTCACAGACAGATTCTTGGAGCTGTTGCCATTTGCAGGGCAAAACCTTGACACGGATCAGAAAAGGTCAAGGAGATATATCATGAAACTCCACTCCAGATATTCCTCCTTGATCCAGTCAGCAGATAGGGAGAGCTTCCATGCCATAGTGGATATGGCCCGGAAAATGGAGGCCAGTGCCATCGTTCAGGGGACAGTTAAGCAGTCAGTGGCACAGCCTTCTGGTTCAAAGACCCCAGGCTCTTCTTCTTTTAGCGCAGCAGCTTCAGGTAGCAAAAAGTGGAGTAACACCACTAGGAAGCCCAAGAAGAACAAGTTTTGGAACAAGGTCAAGTCTAGTCTGGGACTAGGGAGTGGCTCAAGCTCTGGCGCGGATAATGCAGTTTGTGCAAAGTGTGATAGGCTACACAGGGGAGTTTGTCGGGCTGGGACAGCAGCCTGCTTCAGATGCGGGCAAGAGGGACACATGGCTCGGGAGTGTCCTAGGGCAGCTTTTGGAGCACAGTCTCAGTAGACAGCTTCGGGTAGTGTGGCTCAACCAGCAGCTCCAGCCGTGACTCAGGCCAGTGGCAGAGGCAGAGGGAGAGGGGCAGCCTCTTCTTCAGCAGGTTTCAGAGGTGAAGGTCCATCAGCTCTAGCACGGATCTTCACGATGACTCAGCAAGAGGCAGATGCATCTAACACCGTGGTGGCAGGTAACTTAGTCATTGGTTGTTCAGATGTGTATGCCTTGATGGACCCTGGTGCATCTCATTCTTTTATTGCTCCGAGAGCCGTTCAGAGGTTGGGGTTGATGATCTCTGAGTTAGAGTGTCCTCTCTGGGTCAGTGGACCCAAGTGTGATCCATCAGTGGCAGAGTCAGTCTGCCAGTGTAGTCCTGTGTTTGTTGAGGGGAGATGCTTGTCCGCCGACCTGGTGGTTCTAGATTTGACAGATTTTGACGTCATTCTAGGGATGGACTGACTATCTACCCATGGTGCTACCTTGGACTGCAGGGACAAGGTAGTCAGGTTCAGAGTTCAGGATGGGTCAGAGGTTGTCTTCAGAGGAGACAAGAGGGGTACACCTAGAGGTCTGATATCAGCTCTTCAGGCTCGTAGGTTGCTTAGGAAGGGATGTCAGGGGTATTTGGCTCATGTGAGAGAGCTTAACAGTCAGGTTAGAGAACCCGCCTCGGTGCCAGTGGTTAGAGAGTTTCTAGACGTCTTCCCAGACGAGCTGCCAGGTTTACCACCTGCTAGGGAGATAGAGTTCGAGATAGAATTGATGCCTGGAACCCGACCGATCTCTATCCCTCCCTACAGGATGGCTCCAGCCGAGTTGAAAGAGTGGAAGGAACAGTTGCAAGAATTGGTAGAAAAGGGCTTCATCCGACCGAGCACTTCGCCTTGGGGTGCACCAGTCTTGTTCGTGAGAAAGAAGGATGGATCCCTTAGGCTTTGTATCGACTACAGGCAATTGAACAAAGTCACTACCAAGAATAAGTACCCGTTGCCTAGGATCGACGATCTATTTGACCAGCTAGCTGGAGCAGGTTGTTTCTCCAAAATAGATCTGAGATCTGGGTACCATCAGCTGAGGATCAGAGATGAGGATGTGCCAAAGACAACCTTCAGGACCAGATATGGGCATTTTGAGTTCCTTGTAATGCCGTTCGGGTTAACCAACGCCCCTGCAGCATTCATGGATCTCATGAACAGAGTGTTTAGTCAGTACCTGGATCACTTTGTTATTGTCTTCATAGATGATATATTGGTGTATTCCAGGAATGCAGAGGAGCAAGCCCATCATCTGCGGTTGGTCTTGCAGACCTTGAGGGAACATGGCTTGTATGCCAAGTTCTCTAAGTGTGAGTTTTGGCTGAGGAGCATTTCGTTCTTGGGGCATGTAGTGTCAGAGAATGGGATAGAGGTGGACCCCAAGAAGACAAAAACTGTGGCTAACTGGCCTAGACCCACTTCAGTGACGGAGATCAGGAGTTTCTTGGGTTTGGCAGGTTACTACAGGAGGTTCGTTCAGGACTTCTCGAAGATAGCAGCTCCTCTGACCAGGTTAACCAGGAAGAATCAGAAGTTTCTGTGGACCGACCAGTGCGAAGAGAGTTTTGAAGAGCTTAAGAAGAGGTTGACTTCAGCACCAGTTTTAGCTCTGCCATCTAGTGATGAGGACTTTACAGTCTTTTGTGATGCGTCCCGTGTGGGACTGGGTTGTGTACTGATGCAGAATGAGAGGGTGATTGCTTATGCTTCTAGGCAACTGAAGAAGCATGAGTTGAATTACCCCACACATGACCTTGAGATGGCAGCAGTAATCTTTGCACTCAAGATGTGGAGGCACTACCTCTATGGGGTAAAATGTGAAATCTTTACAGATCACAAGAGCCTGCAGTACATCCTGAGTCAAAGAGATTTGAACTTGAGACAGAGGAGATGGGTAGAGCTGCTGAGTGACTATGATTGCAAGATTCAGTATCATCCGGGTAAGGCGAATGTCGTGGCAGACGCCCTAAGCCGAAAGTCACTAGGCAGTCTATCCCACATCACGGCAGAGAGGAGACCAGTGGTGAAGGAGTTTTACAAGCTCATTGATGAAGGTCTACAGTTGGAGTTGTCTGGTACCGGTGCTTTAGTGGCCCAGATGAGAGTGACACCTGTGTTTCTGGAGCAGGTGGCTCAGAAACAGCATGAGGACCCAGAGTTAGTGAAGATTGCCAGGACTGTTCAGTCAGGCAAGGACAGCGAGTTCAGATTTGACAGTAAGGGGATCCTCCGCTATGGGAGCAGACTTTGTGTACCAGATGACATAGGGCTAAAAGGAGACATTATGAGAGAGGCTCATAACGCAAGATACAGCGTTCACCCCGGAGCCACCAAGATGTATCAAGATTTGAAGAAAGTTTATTGGTGGCCAGCGATGAAGAAAGAAGTGGCACAGTTCGTGTCAGCCTGCGAAGTGTGTCAGAGGGTGAAGCTGGAACATCAGAAGCCGGCTGGAATGCTTAACCCGCTACCTATTCCAGAGTGGAAATGGGAGAATATAGCTATGGACTTCGTAGTGGGGTTACCGGTAGCGTCCAACAGAGTGGACTCCATATGGGTGATTGTGGACAGACTCACCAAATCTGCTCACTTCATTCCTGTCAGGAGTGGCTACTCTGTGGACAAGTTGGCGCAGGTATATGTGGATGAGATCGTCAGTCTGCATGGGGTTCCTGTTTCAATAGTGTCAGATAGAGGGCCCCAGTTCACCTCCAGGTTTTGGCGGAGTCTACAGAATGCCATGGGTACTAGATTGGATTTCAGTACTGCCTTCCACCCCCAGACGGACGGACAGTCCGAAAGGACCATCCAGACTATCGAGGATATGCTTAGAATGTGTGTGCTGAACTTTGGCGGTTCTTGGAGGCAGCATCTACCTTTGGTGGAGTTTGCCTACAATAACAGCCATCATGCTAGCATCGGGATGGCTCCATATGAAGCTTTGTACGGAAGGAAGTGCAGGTCACCTGTTTGCTGGGAGGAAGTTGGAGAGAAGGCCTTGGCAGGGCCTGAGTTAGTAGAGATTACCAGCAGGGTGGTACCCATAATCAGAGAGAGGATCAAGACTGCTGCAAGCAGACAGAAGAGTTATGCAGACATCCGCAGAAGGCAGATAGAGTTTCAAGAGGGGGATCTGGTATTGCTCAAGGTGTCTCCAATGAAAGGAGTGGTTCGTTTTGGGAAGAAAGGTAAACTAGCCCCACGATACATCGGACCCTTTGAAGTCTTGCAAAAGATTGGGAATGTGTCGTACAAGCTGGATTTACCTGCTTCAATGGAAAGAATCCATCCGATTTTCCATGTTTCCATGTTAAGAAAGTTTGTGTCGGATCCGAGCAAGGTTCTTAGTGAGCCTGAGGTGGAGGTCCAAGAGGATCTCACCTATGTTGAGCAGCCAGTACGGATCATAGACACCCAGATCAGAAAGCTAAGAAACAAGGAAATCCCGATGGTGAAAGTCCTATGGAACCACCTCAATATGGAAGAGTGCACCTGGGAGACACGGGAGTCCATGCTCCAGCAATACCCTTATCTTTTCTAAGGTTAGTTCTTTGTGAGTTCTATGTGTTTTGTATTTATGTTATTTGTATGCCATGCTATGTGCTAGTTGAGGAACATTCGGGGACGAATGTTCTTAAGGGGGGGAGAATGTAATACCCGGCTAGACTCCGGTGTCGGAATTCCTACCGTCCGGTGGAATTTCGGATGTCGGAGACCTCTAGAAGGGTAAAACCATGTTTTCATAAAATGTTTTAATGTTTTTGATGATTTTAAGTAAAGAGGAAATGAGTTTTTGAATAAAAACACCCTTGGAGGAAACTCAGGTTCGGCCGCCGAAACTCAAAGTTCGGCCGCCGAACATGCATGCACTTCGGGAGTGCTTTAGGCCCCCGAAGGCATAAGTGAGGAAAGTCCAGGTTCGGCCGCCGAACATGGCATGCATGCGGAGGCACTTTCGGCCCCCGAATGTGGCCTGGCCAGCCACTATAAAAGGGTCCCTTAGCCGAAAACGGGCGAGCTTTTCCCCATTTTCGGCCAAGGTGAGTCCTTCCGCCATTCCTCATCATCCTTGAGTTCTTTCCTCCAAATCTTTCAAGTTTTTCACAAGTTTTCATCTTGTTTTGAAGATTTCCAAATTTTGAGCAAGTTTTGGAGCTTTGAGGTTCAAGAACTCAAAATCTCCCACCTCCGAGTTTAGGACGTCTCTCTCTCGATCTTCAAGAGGTAAGAGCCGATCTTAAGCTCATTTCATGTTTAAAGTAAGTTTTATGCAAGATCTATGGGGTAGAATGCATGTTTAGCTCATAGTTAGGTTTTTGAGTTAATGTTATGTTTTGAGCATGTATGTTGGATTTGAGTTGTTGTTGTGTGTTGTAGTTGGGGTTTAAGTTAGTTTGAAGCCCCTAGGAGCCAATGTATGTATATTTGCATGATTTGGATGAGTTATATGCATGTTGTAAGATTTGGGAGGCAAATGTGCATAAAGGAGCCAAGTTTCTGCCCTTTGGCAGAAACCAGGTTCGGCAGCCGAAGGAACTTTCGGCCGCCGAACATGGCTGGGGAGGCAGGCCTTTCGGCTGCCGAAGTTGCCTCCGAAAAGAGACTTTCGTCTCTGTCTGGGACTTTCGGCCGCCGAAGGTGCCGCCGAACCTGCCCTGTTCTGCCTTCCTTTGCATGTTTTTGCATGATTGTTTTGAGGTGTTTTAGGGGGTTTTTGGGGGATGTTTTTAGAGTTATGTTCTAGTTGTTTGGTCCCTCATTTGAGTCCACCTGTGTAGGTTCGGACCCGAGGAACCGAGGACCCCAGCAGTGAGTTCAGCTGCTTCTGAGTCAGTAGAGCTTCGGCCAGAGGTGAGTAGAATAAACCTTTATGTTTTTAAAGCAAATGAATTATAAAGTTGAGCATGTTCATGCATCATGAATGCCATGTGATGAATTAGGTTGTTTGCATTAGAATTCACGAATATGTTGCATTGCATTTATGATGTTGATGTGGATTGGTCATTGAATGATCCTTTAGTCCTCATATGGTATGATGATGCTACGGCATGAGATGGTATGGAAGTCCAGGTTGTACCCATTCTACGTCCCTGGCACTATGTAAGAGAAAGTCCAGGTTGTACCCATTCTACGTCCCTGACACATTGGTATGTATGATATGTTATGTTAAGAGAAAGACCGGTTGTACCCTTTCTACGTCCCGGCACTTTGGAAATATAGAGAACTATTGGTGACAATACCATCCGAGATGTGATTAGTTGTGATGTGTTGCATTACATAATGGCATGAGATTTTAAATACTGTTTTCTATTATTCTACTCACTGGGCTCTAGTAGCTCACCCCTTTCCCTAATCCCCCAGGATTGCAGGTACGGGCTAGACAGAGAAGTCAAGAAGAGTAAAGTCATATGTATGTAATAGTTAGAATGTGGACATGACAAACTGTATAATGATGTATAGATGTGTAATGTAATGATATTGAGGATTAGAAGTTGTGCTTGACCCTATGGATGTTGTAATCCCTTTTTATTACATGATCCTAGAGCTTTATTGATGACTATGTTTAGCCAACTCAACACTTGTTATGCCACCCATTGGGGGCATTGATGAGGTCCCACAGAGGGGCCAAAGGTTATGATTATGTATATGTTCAGTGCATGCACAGGTTGAGTTTGGCGTATGATAGAATGTATGAAAGAAAGTTTTAAAATTTTATGTATGATTGTTGATCATGTATGGGATTAAACGGGTTTACAGGTTTCATGTCAGGCTTGCTACGGGTCCCGGCGGCCTTAAGCCGATCTGGATCCTAGCGCCGGTAGCGGTCCGATTTTCGGATCGTTTCAGAATGGTATCAGAGCCCTAGGTTCATATGGTCGGACCTAGAGTGTCGGGCTCATAGATGTTATAGAAGGTCAAGCACAATAGGAAGATCATGTCCACTAGGATAGGATGTGGAGTCCTGTCTTGCATGATGATGTGAAATGCCATGATTTTATACATGTGCATTAATGATATGTGATGTATGTGATGAGGGTTCATGTGTGCCCACATGAACCATATGATGCTAATGTTTGCTTGTTATATGTGCTGTTTTTTCAGAAATAGGATGAGAGGAACTCGTCGATCTGCTCGATTGACTGGAGTGCCACCTGAGGATGAGGGCATGAGCGCCCGTCCTCCTACATTGCCTAGGGCAATGTCAAGCAGGTCCAACAGGGACAGAACAGTAAGAGACCCTAGAAGGTCTTTGGATCTGGGTAGGAGCAGATCAGTGAGAGGAACAGTTCAGGGAGGAATGTCAGAAGACATGGGGGATGATATGGATGTAGAGCAGAGGAGGGATGGCAGTTTGGGAGTTAGTATGTCAGAAGAGGGAATGGGAGAGTCCCAAGGAGGCACTCAGGCCTCGGGATTTGTTCAGCCACCCCACTACCCACACTTCTCACAAAATCCCGGGTATTCGATGGGAGGTACATCGGATTACCCTAGCTTCACCCCTTATCCCACACAGATGCCATACCCGCCCTACTATCCACCATACCCACAGTACCCAATGTATCCACCCCCACCTTACTATCCAAACCCTACTACAGAAAATGTTGCACCACCTCCACCATCTACAGAACCAGCAGCCCCTGTTACCCAACCTTCTAGACCTAGCTCAGCCAGTGGGAGCAAGGTTAAGATGACTGACTACATGAAGTTGGGTGCTCCTCAGTATGAAAAAGGGGATGACCCGTTTGTGTATCTTGAGAGGGTTAAGGTGATCACGGATGAGATTGGGGCTGATGACAGTAGAGCCATTCAGATGGCTGGGTTCACTCTTAAGTGCAAGAAGGCACGGGAGTGGTTCAAGAATTATGTGAACCCCAGAGTAGACAGCATGTCTTGGGAGGAGTTTGCAAACGAGTTTGCAGGATGGGCTTTCCCAGATAGTTCAAGGGAGCTGAAGATGATAGAGTTTGAGCAGTTGAGGCAGACTGATGAGATGGGTGTAGAGGAGTTCACAGACAGATTCTTGGAGCTGTTGCCATTTGCAGGGCAAAACCTTGACACGGATCAGAAAAGGTCAAGGAGATATATCATGAAACTCCACTCCAGATATTCCTCCTTGATCCAGTCAGTAGATAGGGAGAGCTTCCATGCCATAGTGGATATGGCCCGGAAAATGGAGGCCAGTGCCATCGTTCAGGGGACAGTTAAGCAGTCAGTGGCACAGCCTTCTGGTTCAAAGACCCCAGGCTCTTCTTCTTTTAGCGCAGCAGCTTCAGGTAGCAAAAAGTGGAGTAACACCACTAGGAAGCCCAAGAAGAACAAGTTTTGGAACAAGGTCAAGTCTAGTCTGGGACTAGGGAGTGGCTCAAGCTCTGGCGCGGATAATGCAGTTTGTGCAAAGTGTGATAGGCTACACAGGGGAGTTTGTCGGGCTGGGACAACAGCCTGCTTCAGATGCGGGCAAGAGGGACACATGGCTCGGGAGTGTCCTAGGGCAGCTTTTGGAGCACAGTCTCAGTAGACAGCTTCGGGTAGTGTGGCTCAACCAGCAGCTCCAGCCGTGACTCAGGCCAGTGGCAGAGGCAGAGGGAGAGGGGCAGCCTCTTCTTCAGCAGGTTTCAGAGGTGAAGGTCCATCAGCTCTAGCACGGATCTTCACGATGACTCAGCAAGAGGCAGATGCATCTAACACCGTGGTGGCAGGTAACTTAGTCATTGGTTGTTCAGATGTGTATGCCTTGATGGACCCTGGTGCATCTCATTCTTTTATTGCTCCGAGAGCCGTTCAGAGGTTGGGGTTGATGATCTCTGAGTTAGAGTGTCCTCTCTGGGTCAGTGGACCCAAGTGTGATCCATCAGTGGCAGAGTCAGTCTGCCAGTGTAGTCCTGTGTTTGTTGAGGGGAGATGCTTGTCAGCCGACCTGGTGGTTCTAGATTTGACAGATTTTGACGTCATTCTAGGGATGGACTGACTATCTACCCATGGTGCTACCTTGGACTGCAGGGACAAGGTAGTCAGGTTCAGAGTTCAGGATGGGTCAGAGGTTGTCTTCAGAGGAGACAAGAGGGGTACACCTAGAGGTCTGATATCAGCTCTTCAGGCTCGTAGGTTGCTTAGGAAGGGATGTCAGGGGTATTTGGCTCATGTGAGAGAGCTTAACAGTCAGGTTAGAGAACCCGCCTCGGTGCCAGTGGTTAGAGAGTTTCTAGACGTCTTCCCAGACGAGCTGCCAGGTTTACCACCTGCTAGGGAGATAGAGTTCGAGATAGAATTGATGCCTGGAACCCGACCGATCTCTATCCCTCCCTACAGGATGGCTCCAGCCGAGTTGAAAGAGTGGAAGGAACAGTTGCAAGAATTGGTAGAAAAGGGCTTCATCCGACCGAGCACTTCGCCTTGGGGTGCACCAGTCTTGTTCGTGAGAAAGAAGGATGGATCCCTTAGGCTTTGTATCGACTACAGGCAATTGAACAAAGTCACTACCAAGAATAAGTACCCGTTGCCTAGGATCGACGATCTATTTGACCAGCTAGCTGGAGCAGGTTGTTTCTCCAAAATAGATCTGAGATCTGGGTACCATCAGCTGAGGATCAGAGATGAGGATGTGCCAAAGACAACCTTCAGGACCAGATATGGGCATTTTGAGTTCCTTGTAATGCCGTTCGAGTTAACCAACGCCCCTGCAGCATTCATGGATCTCATGAACAGAGTGTTTAGTCAGTACCTGGATCACTTTGTTATTGTCTTCATAGATGATATATTGGTGTATTCCAGGAATGCAGAGGAGCAAGCCCATCATCTGCGGTTGGTCTTGCAGACCTTGAGGGAACATGGCTTGTATGCCAAGTTCTCTAAGTGTGAGTTTTGGCTGAGGAGCATTTCGTTCTTGGGGCATGTAGTGTCAGAGAATGGGATAGAGGTGGACCCCAAGAAGACAAAAACTGTGGCTAACTGGCCTAGACCCACTTCAGTGACGGAGATCAGGAGTTTCTTGGGTTTGGCAGGTTACTACAGGAGGTTCGTTCAGGACTTCTCGAAGATAGCAGCTCCTCTGACCAGGTTAACCAGGAAGAATCAGAAGTTTCTGTGGACCGACCAGTGCGAAGAGAGTTTTGAAGAGCTTAAGAAGAGGTTGACTTCAGCACCAGTTTTAGCTCTGCCATCTAGTGATGAGGACTTTACAGTCTTTTGTGATGCGTCCCGTGTGGGACTGGGTTGTGTACTGATGCAGAATGAGAGGGTGATTGCTTATGCTTCTAGGCAACTGAAGAAGCATGAGTTGAATTACCCCACACATGACCTTGAGATGGCAGCAGTAATCTTTGCACTCAAGATGTGGAGGCACTACCTCTATGGGGTAAAATGTGAAATCTTTACAGATCACAAGAGCCTGCAGTACATCCTGAGTCAAAGAGATTTGAACTTGAGACAGAGGAGATGGGTAGAGCTGCTGAGTGACTATGATTGCAAGATTCAGTATCATCCGGGTAAGGCGAATGTCGTGGCAGACGCCCTAAGCCGAAAGTCACTAGGCAGTCTATCCCACATCACGGCAGAGAGGAGACCAGTGGTGAAGGAGTTTTACAAGCTCATTGATGAAGGTCTACAGTTGGAGTTGTCTGGTACCGGTGCTTTAGTGGCCCAGATGAGAGTGACACCTGTGTTTCTGGAGCAGGTGGCTCAGAAACAGCATGAGGACCCAGAGTTAGTGAAGATTGCCAGGACTGTTCAGTCAGGCAAGGACAGCGAGTTCAGATTTGACAGTAAGGGGATCCTCCACTATGGGAGCAGACTTTGTGTACCAGATGACATAGGGCTAAAAGGAGACATTATGAGAGAGGCTCATAATGCAAGATACAGCGTTCACCCCGGAGCCACCAAGATGTATCAAGATTTGAAGAAAGTTTATTGGTGGCCAGCGATGAAGAAAGAAGTGGCACAGTTCGTGTCAGCCTGCGAAGTGTGTCAGAGGGTGAAGCTGGAACATCAGAAGCCGGCTGGAATGCTTAACCCGCTACCTATTCCAGAGTGGAAATGGGAGAATATAGCTATGGACTTCGTAGTGGGGTTACCGGTAGCGTCCAACAGAGTGGACTCCATATGGGTGATTGTGGACAGACTCACCAAATCTGCTCACTTCATTCCTGTCAGGAGTGGCTACTCTGTGGACAAGTTGGCGCAGGTATATGTGGATGAGATCGTCAGTCTGCATGGGGTTCCTGTTTCAATAGTGTCAGATAGAGGGCCCCAGTTCACCTCCAGGTTTTGGCGGAGTCTACAGAATGCCATGGGTACTAGATTGGATTTCAGTACTGCCTTCCACCCCCAGACGGACGGACAGTCCGAAAGGACCATCCAGACTATCGAGGATATGCTTAGAATGTGTGTGCTGGACTTTGGCGGTTCTTGGAGGCAGCATCTACCTTTGGTGGAGTTTGCCTACAATAACAGCCATCATGCTAGCATCGGGATGGCTCCATATGAAGCTTTGTACGGAAGGAAGTGCAGGTCACCTGTTTGCTGGGAGGAAGTTGGAGAGAAGGCCTTGGCAGGGCCTGAGTTAGTAGAGATTACCAGCAGGGTGGTACCCATAATCAGAGAGAGGATCAAGACTGCTGCAAGCAGACAGAAGAGTTATGCAGACATCCGCAGAAGGCAGATAGAGTTTCAAGAGGGGGATCTGGTATTGCTCAAGGTGTCTCCAATGAAAGGAGTGGTTCGTTTTGGGAAGAAAGGTAAACTAGCCCCACGATACATCGGACCCTTTGAAGTCTTGCAAAAGATTGGGAATGTGTCGTACAAGCTGGATTTACCTGCTTCAATGGAAAGAATCCATCCGGTTTTCCATGTTTCCATGTTAAGAAAGTTTGTGTCGGATCCGAGCAAGGTTCTTAGTGAGCCTGAGGTGGAGGTCCAAGAGGATCTCACCTATGTTGAGCAGCCAGTACGGATCATAGACACCCAGATCAGAAAGCTAAGAAACAAGGAAATCCCGATGGTGAAAGTCCTATGGAACCACCTCAATATGGAAGAGTGCACCTGGGAGACACGGGAGTCCATGCTCCAGCAATACCCTTATCTTTTCTAAGGTTAGTTCTTTGTGAGTTCTATGTGTTTTGTATTTATGTTATGTGTATGCCATGCTATGTGCTAGTTGAGGAACATTCGGGGACGAATGTTCTTAAGGGGGGGAGAATGTAATACCCGGCTAGACTCCGGTGTCGGAATTCCTACCGTCCGGTGGAATTTCGGATGTCGGAGACCTCTAGAAGGGTAAAACCATGTTTTCATAAAATGTTTTAATGTTTTTGATGATTTTAAGTAAAGAGGAAATGAGTTTTTGAATAAAAACACCCTTGGAGGAAACTCAGGTTCGGCCGCCGAAACTCAAAGTTCGGCCGCCGAACATGCATGCACTTCGGGAGTGCTTTAGGCCCCCGAAGGCATAAGTGAGGAAAGTCCAGGTTCGGCCGCCGAACATGGCATGCATGCGGAGGCACTTTCGGCCCCCGAATGTGGCCTGGCCAGCCACTATAAAAGGGTCCCTTAGCCGAAAACGGGCGAGCTTTTCCCCATTTTCGGCCAAGGTGAGTCCTTCCGCCATTCCTCATCATCCTTGAGTTCTTTCCTCCAAATCTTTCAAGTTTTTCACAAGTTTTCATCTTGTTTTGAAGATTTCCAAATTTTGAGCAAGTTTTGGAGCTTTGAGGTTCAAGAACTCAAAATCTCCCACCTCCGAGTTTAGGACGTCTCTCTCTCGATCTTTAAGAGGTAAGAGCCGATCTTAAGCTCATTTCATGTTTAAAGTAAGTTTTATGCAAGATCTATGGGGTAGAATGCATGTTTAGCTCATAGTTAGGTTTTTGAGTTAATGTTATGTTTTGAGCATGTATGTTGGATTTGAGTTGTTGTTGTGTGTTGTAGTTGGGGTTTAAGTTAGTTTGAAGCCCCTAGGAGCCAATGTATGTATATTTGCATGATTTGGATGAGTTATATGCATGTTGTAAGATTTGGGAGGCAAATGTGCATAAAGGAGCCAAGTTTCTGCCCTTTGGCAGAAACCAGGTTCGGCAGCCGAAGGAACTTTCGGCCGCCGAACATGGCTGGGGAGGCAGGCCTTTCGGCTGCCGAAGTTGCCCCCGAAAAGAGACTTTCGTCTCTGTCTGGGACTTTCGGCCGCCGAAGGTGCCGCCGAACCTGCCTGGGTTTCGGCTCTGGAGGGACTTTCGGCCGCCGAAGGTGCCGCCGAACCTGCCCTGTTCTGCCTTCCTTTGCATGTTTTTGCATGATTGTTTTGAGGTGTTTTAGGGGGTTTTTGGGGGATGTTTTTAGAGTTATGTTCTAGTTGTTTGGTCCCTCATTTGAGTCCACCTGTGTAGGTTCGGACCCGAGGAACCGAGGACCCCAGCAGTGAGTTCAGCTGCGTCTGAGTCAGTAGAGCTTCGGCCAGAGGTGAGTAGAATAAACCTTTATGTTTTTAAAGCAAATGAATTATAAAGTTGAGCATGTTCATGCATCATGAATGCCATGTGATGAATTAGGTTGTTTGCATTAGAATTCACGAATATGTTGCATTGCATTTATGATGTTGATGTGGATTGGTCATTGAATGATCCTTTAGTCCTCATATGGTATGATGATGCTACGGCATGAGATGGTATGGAAGTCCAGGTTGTACCCATTCTACGTCCCTGGCACTATGTAAGAGAAAGTCCAGGTTGTACCCATTCTACGTCCCTGACACATTGGTATGTATGATATGTTATGTTAAGAGAAAGACCGGTTGTACCCATTCTACGTCCCGGCACTTTGGAAATGTAGAGGACTATTGGTGACAATACCATCCGAGATGTGATTAGTTGTGATGTGTTGCATTACATAATGGCATGAGATTTTAAATACTGTTTTCTATTATTCTACTCACTGGGCTCTAGTAGCTCACCCCTTTCCCTAATCCCCCAGGATTGCAGGTACGGGCTAGACAGAGAAGTCAAGAAGAGTAAAGTCATATGTATGTAATAGTTAGAATGTGGACATGACAAACTGTATAATGATGTATAGATGTGTAATGTAATGATATTGAGGATTAGAAGTTGTGCTTGACCCTATGGATGTTGTAATCCCTTTTTATTACATGATCCTAGAGCTTTATTGATGACTATGTTTAGCCAACTCAACACTTGTTATGCCACCCATTGGGGGCATTGATGAGGTCCCACAGAGGGGCCAAAGGTTATGATTATGTATATGTTCAGTGCATGCACAGGTTGAGTTTGGCGTATGATAGAATGTATGAAAGAAAGTTTTAAAATTTTATGTATGATTGTTGATCATGTATGGGATTAAACAGGTTTACAGGTTTCATGTAACGACCCGGAAACCGGACCGCTACCGGCGCTAGGATTCAGGTCGGCTTAAGGCCGCCAGAACCCGTAGCAAGCCAAACATACATCTTGTGAACCTGTTCAATCCCATACATGAACCAAAACATACATAAAAATTAAAAACTTTTCTTTCATTCAAACATTTCTTTACCCAGCCTAGCCTGTGCATGCATAAACATAACATAAACCCCTCATTGGAGTCCTCAACAAAAATACTCCAATGGGGTACATAACATATAGCAGGCTTGGGTTACATAGACATCATAAAACATTTATCTCATGTATTTAAGGGATTACAACAGACTCTAGTCAAGCACACTATAAAACTTACATTACATTACATAACATACTTTTACATTACAACTAATCCATGTCCACTTCTATGCTATTACAGAGACTTCTCTTACTCTTGCTGACTTCTCTATCTACTCTGCACCTGCAAGACTGGGGTTAGGGGAGAGGGGTGAGCTAAAAAGCCCAGTGAGCAAAAAGTAAAAACATGATATTAATTCCTCCATTTTTAGGTATTTTATTCTCCATTTTATTATTAACATTTGCTTTAATTCCACACTTTTTAGGTATATTATTATTCATTTTATTAATAACATTAAATAACATAACTTTTACTTTACATGCTTTCATGAAATGCAACACATCACATTTAATCACATAAAGGATGGTATTGTCACCATTAGTCCTCAACATCTCCAAATTCCAGGGGCGTAGAATGGGCCTCACTGGACCTTCTCTTACATAACATAACATAACATTCCAAAGTGCCAGGGGCGTAGAATGGGCCTCACTGGACTTTCTCTTACATAGTACCAGGGGCGTAGAATGGGCCTCGCTGGTCGTCCATAACATATCATCATAACATAACATCAGAGGACTATGGATCATCCAACAACCATCCACATCAACATCAAATTATGCAATGCAACATATTCGTGAATTTCTAATGCAAACATCGTGAAACATCGCATGGCATTAATGATGCATGAGTATGCTATCAGATTCATTCATTTGTTCATTTATTCATTACTTAAAAACTTAGGGAATAATCCCACTCACCTGGTGACCGAAGCTTTAACGACGAACTCTGAAAGACTATCTCACAACCGGGGGTCTCGGGTCCTCGGGTCCGAACCTACACAGGTGGACTCAAATGAGGCACCAAAACAACAAGAACATAACTCTAAACATACCCCCAAAAACCTCCTAAAAACACCTCAAAACATCCCTAGAAAACATGCAAGAAAAGGCTGGGAAGGGCACTTTCGGCGGCACCTTCGGCGGCCGAAAGTCCTTCCAGAGCCGAAAGTCAGGCAGGTTCGGCGGCACCTTCGGCGGCCGAAACTCCCAGACAGAGACGAAACTCATGCATGTTCGGCGGCACCTTCGGCGGCCGAAAGTCTCGGACAGAGCCGAAACTCCAACTTTCGGGGGCAAGCTTCGGCAGCCTAAAGCTGCCTCACAAGTCATGTTCGGCGGCCGAAACTCCCTTCGGCTGCCGAACCTGGTTTCTGCCAAGGGCAGAAACTTGGCTCCTCTTGCCTCCAAGTTCCCCAAACTTCCTAGTCATGCATAAAACTCTTCTACAACACTCATACACAAGCATGCAAGCTCCTAGGGGCCTCAAACTAACTCATACCCCAACTACAACACACAAGCAAGCCACATTGTTCAAGAACATGCACATCAAACCCATAAACATAACATAAACTTCCACAAGCCTACTCATGCATTTCTACCCCAAAAACTTGCATAAAACTTACTTAAAACACATATAGAACTAGAGATCGGCTCTTACCTCTTGAAGATCGAGAGAGAAACGATCCTAGCTCGAAGATGGGGAGATTCGAGTTCTTGAACCTCAAAGCTCCAAAACTTGCTTAAACTTTAAAACTCTTCAAATACAAGATGTAACTTGTTAAAATCTGAAAGATTTGAGGGAAAACACCTAAAATGACCATAGGAGGGCTAAAGCTTACCGTCGGCCGAAATGGGAGAGAAAACCTCGCCTGTTTCGGTCACGGGGTCCTTTATAGGGCTGGTTCTGTCACCTTTCGGCGGCCTAACGTACCCCCACATCTCATGCATGTTCGGCGGCCGAACATGAGGTTCGGCGGCCGAACCTTGACTTACTCAAACAAGGCTTTCGGAGGCCTAAAGCGCTCCCAAAACCTTACCATGTTCGGCGGCCGAACTTAACTTTCGGCGGCCGAACCTGGCAAAGCCTCCTTTGGTCTTTTTCATTAAAAACTCAATTCCTTTTCACTTAAAAGCATGAAATACATTAAAAACATTTCATAAAACATGGTTTTCCCCTTCTAAAGACTTCCGGCATCCGAGATTCCACCGGACGGTAGGAATTCCGATACCAGAGTCTAGCTGGGTATTACATTCTCCCCCCCTTAAGAACATTCGTCCCCGAATGTTCACCAAACAACACATAACATGGCAAACATATAACATACATACAAGGCACATCAACACATAGGGATCTAACCTTAAAAGAGCTGAGGGTACTGCTGGAGCATAGACTCCCGTGTCTCCCAAGTGCACTCTTCCAAGTTGTGGTGGTTCCACAGGACTTTCACCATCGGGATTTCCTTGTTTCTTAACTTTCTGATCTGCGTGTCTATGATCCGTACTGGCTGTTCAACATAGGTGAGATCCTCTTGGACCTCCACATCAGGCTCACTAAGAACCTTGCTCGGATCTGACACAAACTTCCTCAACATCGAAACATGGAAAACCGGATGGATTCTTGCCATTGAAGCAGGTAAATCTAGCTTGTACGACACATTCCCAATCTTTTGCAAGATTTCAAAGGGTCCGATGTATCGTGGGGCTAGTTTACCTTTCTTCCCGAAGCGAACCACTCCCTTCATTGGAGACACCTTAAGCAACACCAGATCCCCCTCCTGAAACTCTAACTGCCTTCTGCGGATGTCTGCATAACTCTTCTGTCTGCTTGCAGCAGTCTTGATTCTTTCTCTGATTATGGGTACCACCCTGCTGGTAATCTCTACTAGCTCAGGCCCTGCCAAGGCCTTCTCTCCAACTTCCTCCCAGCAAACAGGTGATCTGCACTTCCTTCCGTACAAAGCTTCATATGGAGCCATCCCGATGCTAGCATGATGGCTGTTATTGTAGGCAAACTCCACCAAAGGTAGATGCTACCTCCAAGAACCGCCAAAGTCCAGCACACACATTCTGAGCATATCCTCGATAGTCTGGATGGTCCTTTCTGACTGTCCATCAGTCTGGGGGTGGAAGGCAGTACTGAAATCCAACCTAGTACCCATGGCATTCTGCAGACTCCGCCAAAACTTGGAGGTGAACTGGGGCCCTCTATCTGACACTATCGAAACGGGAACCCCATGCAGCCTGACGATCTCGTCCACATACACCTGCGCCAACTTGTCCACAGAATAGCCACTCCTGACAGGAATGAAGTGAGCAGATTTGGTGAGTCTGTCCACAATCACCCATATGGAGTCCACTCTGTTGGACGCCGCCGGTAACCCTACTACGAAGTCCATAGCTATATTTTCCCATTTCCATTCTGGAATAGGTAGCGGGTTAAGCATTCCAGCCGGCTTCTGATGTTCCAGCTTCACCCTCTGACACACTTCGCAGGCTGACACGAACTGTGCCACTTCTTTCTTCATTGCTGGCCACCAATAAACTTTCTTCAAATCTTGATACATCTTGGTGGCTCCGGGGTGAATGCTGTATCTTGCATTATGAGCCTCTCTCATAATGTCTCCTTTTAGCCCTATGTCGTCTGGTACACATAATCGACTCCCATAGCGGAGGATCCCCTTATTGTCGAATCTGAACTCACTATCATTGCCTGACTGAACAGTCCTGGCAATCTTCACTAACTCGGGGTCCTCATGCTGTTTCTGAGCAACTTGCTCAAGGAACACGGGTGTCACTTTCATCTGAGCCAACAAGGCACCTGTACCCGACAACTCTAACTGTAGCCCTTCTTCGATGAGCTTGTAGAACTCCTTTACTACTGGTCTTCGTTCTGCTGTGATGTGGGATAGACTGCCGAGTGATTTCCGGCTTAAGGCATCAGCTACAACATTAGCCTTACCCGGATGATACTGGATTTTGCAATCGTAGTCACTGAGCAGTTCTACCCATCTCCTCTGTCTCAAATTCAAATCTCTCTGACTCAGGATGTACTGCAGGCTCTTATGATCTATAAAGATTTCACATTTTACCCCATAGAGGTAGTGCCTCCACATCTTGAGTGCAAAGATTACTGCTGCCATCTCAAGGTCATGTGTGGGGTAATTCAACTCATGCTTCTTCAGCTGCCTAGAAGCATAAGCAATCACCCTCTCATTCTGCATCAGTACACAACCCAGTCCCACACGGGACGCATCACAAAAGACTGTAAAGTCCTCATCACTAGATGGCAGAGCTAAAACTGGTGCTGAAGTCAACCTCTTCTTAAGCTCTTCAAAACTCTCTTCGCACTGGTCGGTCCACAGAAATTTCTGATTCTTTCTGGTTAACCTGGTCAGAGGAGCTGCTATCTTTGAGAAGTCCTGAACGAACCTCCTGTAGTAACCAGCCAAACCCAAGAAACTTCTAATCTCTGTCACTGAAGTGGGTCTAGGCCAGTTAGCCACAGTTTCTGTCTTCTTGGGGTCCACCTCAATACCATTCTCTGACACTACATGCCCCAAGAACGAAATGCTCCTCAGCCAGAACTCACATTTAGAGAACTTGGCATACAAGCCATGTTCCCTCAAAGTCTGCAAGACCAACCGCAGATGATGGGCATGCTCTTCTGCATTCCTGGAATACACTAAGATATCATCTATGAAGACAATAACGAAGTGATCCAGGTATTGGCTAAATACTCTGTTCATGAGATCCATGAATGCTGCAGGGGCGTTTGTTAACCCGAACGGCATCACTAGGAACTCATAGTGCCCATATCTGGTTCTGAAAGCTGTCTTTGGCACGTCTTCATCTCTGATCCTCAGCTGATGATACCCAGATCTCAGATCTATTTTGGAGAAACAACCTGCTCCTGCTAATTGGTCAAATAGATCATCGATCCTTGGCAAAGGGTACCTATTCTTGGTAGTGACTTTGTTCAACTGTCTGTAGTCGATACAAAGTCTGAGGGATCCATCCTTCTTTTTCACGAACAGTACTGGAGCACCCCAAGGTGAGGTACTCGGTCGGATGAAACCCTTATCTACCAGCTCTTGCAACTGTTCTTTAAGCTCCTTCAGCTCTGCTGGCGCCATCCTGTAGGGAGGGATAGAGATCGGTCTGGTTCCTGGCATCAATTCTATCTCGAACTCTATCTCCCTCGAAGGCGGTAAACCTGGCAGTTCGTCTGGGAAAACATCTAAGAACTCTCTAACCACAGGCACCGAGGCGGGCTCTCTGACATCTCTATCTAGCTCTCTCACATGAGCTAGGTAACCCTGACAACCCCTCCTGAGCAGCCTACGAGCCTGTAGGGCTGATATCAAACCTCTAGGTGTACTCCCCCTGTCTCCTTTAAAGACAACCTCTGACCCATCCTGACATCTGAACTTAACTACCTTGTCTCTGCAATCCAAGGTAGCACCATGGGTAGATAGCCAATCCATCCCTAGAATGACGTCAAAATCTGTCAAGTCTAGAACCACAAGGTCGGCGGATAGGCATCTTCCCTCTATGAAAACTGGACTGTACTGGCAGACTGACTCTGCCACTGACGGGTCACACTTGGGTCCACTGACCCATAGGGGACACTCTAACCCAGAGACCATCAAACCCAACCTCTCGACCGCTCTCGGAGAAACAAAAGAATGGGATGCACCCGGGTCCATTAAGGCATAAGCATCTGAACAACCAATGATGATATTACCTGACACCACGGTGTTGGATGCGTTTGCCTCCTGCTGTGTCATAGTGAAGATCCGTGCTGGAGCTGACGGACCTTCCCCTCTGTAAGCTGATGAAGAAGAGGCTGACCCTCTCCCTCGGCCTCTGCCACTAGCCTGTGTTGCGGCTGAAGCTGCTGGCTGTGCCACACTACCTGAAGTTGTCTGCTGGGGTCGTGCTATAGGAACTGCTCTAGGACACTCCATGGACATGTGTCCCTCCTGCCCACACCTGTAGCAGGCTGTTGTCCCAAAACGGCATACCCCTCTGTGTAGCTTACCACACCTTGCACACACTGCATTATCAGCACCAGAGCTTGAGCCACTTCCTAGTCCCAGACCTGACTTGATCTTGCTCCAGAACTTATTCTTCTTTGGTTTCTTAGTGGTACTGCCCCACTTCTTACTAGCTGAACTCAAGGATGAAGGGTCTATCCTTCCCCCACCTGGGGTCTTAGAACCTGAAGGCTGTGTCACTGACTGTTTAACTGTCCCCTGGATGATTGCACTAGCCTCCATTCTCCTGGCCATGTCTACGATGGCATGGAAACTTTCTCTATCAGCTGACTGAATCAAGGAGGAATACCTGGAATTGAGCCTCATGATATACCTCCTCGACTTCTTCGAATCTGTGTCCAGATGTTGCCCAGCAAACGGCAATAACTCTAAGAATCTATCGGTGTACTCATCAACACCCATTTCATCTGTCTGCTTCAGCTGTTCAAACTCAATCATCTTCAGCTCCCTTGAACTGTCAGGGAAAGCCCATCCTGCGAACTCATTTGCAAACTCCTCCCACGAAAGACTGTCCACCCTCGGTTTCATATAGCCCTTGAACCACTCACGGGCCTTTTTGCATTTCAGGGTGAAACCAGCCATCTGAATGGCTCTGCTGTCATCAGCACCTATCTCATCTGTAATTGTTTTGACCTTCTCCAGGTACACAAACGGATCAGCACCGGTATCAAACTGGGGAGCACCCAACTTCATATAGTCGGTCATCTTGGCCTTGCTCCCTCCAGATGAGGTAGGTTGAGGTCTTTGGGTTTCTGTCACTGCGGTTTCTACTGGTGGTGGAGGTGCGGCATCCCCTGGGATAGGGTTTGCTGTGCCTGGATGGAAGGATGGAGGTGGGTACATAGGGTACTGTGGATACTGTGGGTAGAAAGGTGGATATGGCATGTGAGAAGGGTAAGGATTAAAACTGGGGTAATCCGATGTACTTCCCATCGAATACCCGGGGTATGGTGAAAAAGGTGGGTACTGGGGTGGTGGAACAAACCCCGAGGCCTGAGTGCCTCCCTGTGACTCACCCATGCCCTCTTCTGGCATGTTTACACCAAGGTTACCATCCCTCCTCTGCTCCACATCCATCTCTACTTCTTCATCAACTGACATCCTTTCCTGAACTGTACCCCTTACTGATCTGCTTCTACCCAGATCCAAAGACCTTCTAGGGTCCCTCACTGTTCTGTCCCTGTTGGACCTGCTCGACATTGCCCTTGGCAATGCTGGAGGACGGGCGCTCGTGCCCTCATCCTCCGGTGGTACTCTAGTCAATCTAGCTGATCGACGAGTTCCTCGCATTCTGTTTACTGAAAAACAGCACAGATAACAAAACATTAGCATTAAATGGTTCATGTGGAAACACATGAACCCACATCATATGCACATCATATTCATAGCATATCTCATGGCATACATACTTTCATTCTAGACAGGACTCTACATCCTATCCTAGTGGACACGATTTCCTATTGTGCTTGACATATCTATCACATCTATGAGCCCGACACTCTAGGTCCGACCATATGAACCTAGGGCTCTGATACCATTCTGTAACGACCCGGAAACCGGACCGCTACCGGCGCTAGGATTCAGGTCGGCTTAAGGCCGCCAGAACCCGTAGCAAGCCAAACATACATCTTGTGAACCTGTTCAATCCCATACATGAACCAAAACATACATAAAAATTAAAAACTTTTCTTTCATTCAAACATTTCTTTACCCAGCCTAGCCTGTGCATGCATAAACATAACATAAACCCCTCATTGGAGTCCTCAACAAAAATACTCCAATGGGGTACATAACATATAGCAGGCTTGGGTTACATAGACATCATAAAACATTTATCTCATGTATTTAAGGGATTACAACAGACTCTAGTCAAGCACACTATAAAACTTACATTACATTACATAACATACTTTTACATTACAACTAATCCATGTCCACTTCTATGCTATTACAGAGACTTCTCTTACTCTTGCTGACTTCTCTATCTACTCTGCACCTGCAAGACTGGGGTTAGGGGAGAGGGGTGAGCTAAAAAGCCCAGTGAGCAAAAAGTAAAAACATGATATTAATTCCTCCATTTTTAGGTATTTTATTCTCCATTTTATTATTAACATTTGCTTTAATTCCACACTTTTTAGGTATATTATTATTCATTTTATTAATAACATTAAATAACATAACTTTTACTTTACATGCTTTCATGAAATGCAACACATCACATTTAATCACATAAAGGATGGTATTGTCACCATTAGTCCTCAACATCTCCAAATTCCAGGGGCGTAGAATGGGCCTCACTGGACCTTCTCTTACATAACATAACATAACATTCCAAAGTGCCAGGGGCGTAGAATGGGCCTCACTGGACTTTCTCTTACATAGTACCAGGGGCGTAGAATGGGCCTCGCTGGTCGTCCATAACATATCATTATAACATAACATCAGAGGACTATGGATCATCCAACAACCATCCACATCAACATCAAATTATGCAATGCAACATATTCGTGAATTTCTAATGCAAACATCGTGAAACATCGCATGGCATTAATGATGCATGAGTATGCTATCAGATTCATTCATTTGTTCATTTATTCATTACTTAAAAACTTAGGGAATAATCCCACTCACCTGGTGACCGAAGCTTTAACGACGAACTCTGAAAGACTATCTCACAACCGGGGGTCTCGGGTCCTCGGGTCCGAACCTACACAGGTGGACTCAAATGAGGCACCAAAACAATAAGAACATAACTCTAAACATACCCCCAAAAACCTCCTAAAAACACCTCAAAACATCCCTAGAAAACATGCAAGAAAAGGCTGGGAAGGGCACTTTCGGCGGCACCTTCGGCGGCCGAAAGTCCTTCCAGAGCCGAAAGTCAGGCAGGTTCGGCGGCACCTTCGGCGGCCGAAACTCCCAGACAGAGACGAAACTCATGCATGTTCGGCGGCACCTTCGGCGGCCGAAAGTCTCGGACAGAGCCGAAACTCCAACTTTCGGGGGCAAGCTTCGGCAGCCTAAAGCTGCCTCACAAGTCATGTTCGGCGGCCGAAACTCCCTTCGGCTGCCGAACCTGGTTTCTGCCAAGGGCAGAAACTTGGCTCCTCTTGCCTCCAAGTTCCCCAAACTTCCTAGTCATGCATAAAACTCTTCTACAACACTCATACACAAGCATGCAAGCTCCTAGGGGCCTCAAACTAACTCATACCCCAACTACAACACACAAGCAAGCCACATTGTTCAAGAACATGCACATCAAACCCATAAACATAACATAAACTTCCACAAGCCTACTCATGCATTTCTACCCCAAAAACTTGCATAAAACTTACTTAAAACACATATAGAACTAGAGATCGGCTCTTACCTCTTGAAGATCGAGAGAGAAACGATCCTAGCTCGAAGATGGGGAGATTCGAGTTCTTGAACCTCAAAGCTCCAAAACTTGCTTAAACTTTAAAACTCTTCAAATACAAGATGTAACTTGTTAAAATCTGAAAGATTTGAGGGAAAACACCTAAAATGACCATAGGAGGGCTAAAGCTTACCGTCGGCCGAAATGGGAGAGAAAACCTCGCCTGTTTCGGTCACGGGGTCCTTTATAGGGCTGGTTCTGTCACCTTTCGGCGGCCTAACGTGCCCCCACATCTCATGCATGTTCGGCGGCCGAACATGAGGTTCGGCGGCCGAACCTTGACTTACTCAAACAAGGCTTTCGGAGGCCTAAAGCGCTCCCAAAACCTTACCATGTTCGGCGGCCGAACTTAACTTTCGACGGCCGAACCTGGCAAAGCCTCCTTTGGTCTTTTTCATTAAAAACTCAATTCCTTTTCACTTAAAAGCATGAAATACATTAAAAACATTTCATAAAACATGGTTTTCCCCTTCTAAAGACTTCCGGCATCCGAGATTCCACCGGACGGTAGGAATTCCGATACCAGGGTCTAGCTGGGTATTACATTTCATGTCAGGCTTGCTACGGGTCCCGGCGGCCTTAAGCCGATCTGGATCCTAGCGCCGGTAGCGGTCCGATTTTTGGGTCGTTTCAAAGATGTAGATTAAAAACTGCGGAAGATGAGAGAACAACTCCTGGCTGAGTTCGGGGTGAAGGATCACAGTCAGACCCTCTTATCCGCATTCTCACCTTTCTCGAGATGGGTACAGCAGGAGACCATCCCCAAAAAATTCATGATGCCGCCTATGGTAGCATACGACGGAGCAGGAAACCTGAGGGAGCATGTCCTTAACTACAAAACTTTCATGGAGTTGCAGACCTTATCGGATGGCTTGATGTGCAAGGTATTCCCTACGACGCTCATGGGGCCAGCACGGGCGTGGTTCAATAGCTTGGAAGCTGGAAGTATCAGAAGTTTCGGAGACCTTGCTAATGTTTTCATCAGCCGGTTCAAAGAAGGAGTGCCAGCTGACATAAAAACTAGTTACCTGGAGACGGTCAGGCAGAGGAGAAATGAATCCTTGAGGGAATACGTAGCCCGTTTCAATACGGAGGCCTTGTAGATCCCTGAACTAGATGAAGGCAGGGCGATGAAAGCCATGCAGAAAGGGAGAATCTCTCCCGAGTTCTTCGGCTCGTTGAGCAGAAAGCCCCCTATCTCGCTAGCAGAACTAATGAAGAGAGCTGAAAAATATATAAGGCAAGATGATGCCTTGATGACGAGCAGATTCGCCAAAGAGGCAGCGGACAGAGGAAAAACTCCGGAAGAAAGGAGGCCGTAAAGACACGAAAAAAGGCAAAACAAAAAGCCTGAGACATACAGACAACTCTGGGACCGGAGGGACCAAAGACTATTTCCACCTCGAGTCCCTGAAACCCTAACTCCTCTCAATGCCTCCCAAGCCGAAGTGCTCATGGCAGTCCAAAACAAGGAGTTTCTCCAATGGCCGAACCTATGAAGGTCGAAGCAAGCCAGAGAGATCCTGACAAATACTGTCAGTACCATCGCACGCACAACCATGACACCAACAACTGTTACCAGCTGATCAGCGAAATTGAAAGGCTGATTAGAAGGGGGCACCTAAGAAACTTTGTGAAAAAACCAGAAGGAGAAAGACCTCAGCAAAATCCTACAACAGAAAGGCCACAACCTCAGGACAGAAAACAAAACCAAGAAGACAAGCTCACCATTCTAAGAAGGTACATGATCTAACCTACCTTAATCATATGAAAATTATACTTGGGAAAAATAAAGCGCTACGGACTAGCAAGACACCCCTACATACACCCGAGCTCGCAATATTGACAGATCAACGAAATAAAAAACAGGAACGACTTCGCAAGAATAGAAAAACTCACAAGTTGGAAGTTTAGTCAACCCCTAAAATCCCAGCCCGGATTAACTCGAGGGAGGAAAGACCGACTATTCAGCCATGTATAGCTGAACTCTTTGAAATCTATTGAGTGAACATGTAGCGTGAAAGCTTCTATCCTTAAGTTAAATCAAACCAGAAAAAGCTTACAGATAGGAGAAACAAATTAGGCCTTTAACAGATTGAGCAGCTCAGTAAAACTAGAAAAGCAAACAAGAGCAAAAATAACCCAAGTATAAATACAGACAAAAGATAGATTTCATTAAACAAAAGAAAGGCAAGTTACAATTTTATTTAATCATCTAAAATTATAGGGGGAAAGATTGTCCGTAGAGGACTTACATTACTGATTACATCATTATTTACATTGTCACCTACACTACTATCGCTTGGGAGCCCAGTACCATCCTGCTCTGACCCCCCAGTACCCACGAAAGGCACTATCTCCCCTCCCTGGGGTCCAGTGTCTTCTTCCTGGGACTCGGCATCCTCTCCCTGAGGCCTAGCATCGCTCTCCTTAGGCTCGCCGCTCTCTCTTTCATCTCCTCCCTCTAGCTCAGCATCCCGATCAAGAGGTCCAGTTGCTGTGCGAGAAGCTCCTTTAGGTAGAGGGTTGTCATTCTCCCCATAACACACCTCCTCGCCATCATAGTCTACTTCAGGGGCTCGAAGTTGAGCTAGTGGGGTGGAGGGGGCATCCCTGGCTTCCTTTAGACCCCGATTGAATTCGGAGGCGAACATGCGGAAACCCCTATTCCATATCTCGTGTTTCAGCTCATCGGAAGCTTTAAAGTCTGCAAGCCGTGCCTCACAGGCCTCCTCTATCTTTGCTTTCAGCTCTGGGGAATCCTTGTAACGTTGAAGACGATCTTCACAGGCCTGCTCGATCTCAGTTTTCAGCTCCGATGAGTTCTTATATTCCAGTCAACACCTCTGGCAGGCCTGATCGATCTCGGCCCTCAACTCAACAGACCCCTTGTATTCCTGCAGGCTCTCCTCACACGTCAACTGGACCTTATCTTCAGCAAGCTTGGCATCCTCAAGCAAGGCTGAACACCTCCTTTCCAAAGCCTTAACTTCTTGACAGAGTTGTTGATTTTGAAGCTTTGACTCCTCTGCTGCCAAAGTTAGGTCTTTGAGATTATCAGCACGCTTGCTCAGCTCCTGCTCGAGAATGACTATTCGAGCCAGGGCTTCATCCCTTTGAGCCATCACGGTATTGTAGCGGACCTGAGCCCCATCATAATCCACCTTCAGCGCCTCATACTGATGCCATACCTCATTTCTTTGGCCTACAGCCTCGTCGCTCTCCCGCCGGATTTCCTCCAGAGAGGACAGCTGCTCCAAGACTTCATCACGGCGAACCTCTGCTACAGCTGCCCTCTCATCGGCCCTCTTGAAAGCATCTTGGGTATAAGACAGTTCCCCTTGGAGGGTTTTCAAATGCTCCTAGGCTGTAGAAAGATGACCCCGGACATCACTCATGGTCGAAAGATTTTCCTCGCGACGAGCCTCCTCGATTTGGCGGTCAATAGAGTTCTGGAGTGAACGGTCCCGGGCATCAATTTCCATGAAAATGCCCATCACCTGGCTAAAAGAAAAACCCATGAAACAAGAAGAAACAGTAAAAGTAATGACATAAAATGAGAGAAGG
This sequence comes from Manihot esculenta, assembly GCF_001659605.2. NCBI lineage: Eukaryota > Viridiplantae > Streptophyta > Magnoliopsida > Malpighiales > Euphorbiaceae > Manihot > Manihot esculenta. Next base: position 8,400,709 of record NC_035175.2, on the reverse strand, counting down.
AAAAACACACAACTCACCATGAGGAGCATCTCCCTGGCCGTGTCTCCCAACTGCTCCCGAGCTCGGGAGTGACAGGGTACCTGCTCCCGAGTAGAGCAGGCTAGAAGGCTGGTGAGAGCGAGCAGGCGCGGGTCCAAAGCCTCAGTAACCCCACCAAACATCCTCTCCCGAAGTAGCTCGATGACAGTGCTCGCAGGGGACTGAGGGGTGATCTCCTCAGCGTTCAATACCTCATTATCCAGAGCAGAGGACACAAGCCCCACTGGCGTTTTCCTCTTCTTCAGAGGTGGGAGCGCAGGGGCAGGTCGTTGGGACCCGCAGGCCTTCTTTGAGGTCGGAGCTGCAGGTATAGCCTCCGAAAGAGGAGCTCGCTTGCCAGCAACCCCTTTTTGGGCAACAGCATCGCTGGCAGTGGCCCTCTTGGGATGAGAAGCAGCAGGGGCTAGTCTGGACTTGGCCCCGCCCTTAGAAATGTCCCCACCAGTGGGCGCTGCCTCGGTTTCAATTGCAAGGGCAACCTCGCTCGCCAAGGCAACTTCACCTCCACTCTCAAACACCTCACCCTCAGTTGGGATAATCTCGGCACTCTCTCTTAGAGCATTCGTGGAAGCAGGAATGGCCTCATCTCTTGCAGGTGGCACGACCTCAGATCGTTCCTCAATAGCGGCAAGCTCTGGAGAGTCGGAGCTGAAGACTGCCTAGATTTAGAAGCCACAGGAAGTCGAAGGGCAGTCCTGGGCTTGCTATGACCGGAAGGCTTGGAAACCCTCAGGTGTGGGTCTTTAGTGCTTGGCCTAGGGACGCGAGAGGAGGCCGAGGCAGGAGGAACAGTTCTGTCCGCCGACCTGAAGGAAATGACACGAGCCACCTCCTGAGTAGCGTCGGCCATTGATCGCCCAGCCAGGAAAGCGTCCAGGGCGGCTTTCATGCTTTTCCGAGACAGAGTGAAATTCTTAGGAGGCTTGATCTTGTCCATGGGAACTTGAGAAGCTGCAGAGACCCAAAACCAAAACAAGTTAGGAAGGTATTCGAGGAAAATCAAGAAGGGAAAAACAAAACAATTAAACGAAGTAAAATACCCGCATCCCTGCAGTCCTGAAGACTGGACACAAACATGCATTTTTCACATCATACTTTTGTTCAACAGAAGTCAGTCGAAGGTAGCTGACTTGTTCAGAAAGGCTTAACTGGGGCAGATCGTTGCAGCCTAGAGGGACATCCTCCTAGGAGAGATCCACCTCCCAAAACAACCCGGAGTCCATTTTTAGCTCTACCACTGCGAACCCCTCTACCTTGCCTTTGATTGAGTCCTTGTGACCCGAAAAGATGGACAGCCCTCCGTGGGGGGCAAAATAGTAAAAGTCCTGACTCGCCCTAACCAGCCAGAAGAAGGTAACAAACAGACGCGCTGTGGGCGTGAACCCCCAGCTCAGGCTAATAGACTCGAAAGAGCACATGAACAGAATGGAATTGGGAGCCAGTATCCGAGAGGTTATCTCGAAATACCGGAAAACCTCAATAAAAAAGGGGGAGAAGGGAAAGGTTAAATCGTACTCACATTGTTTAACAAAGAAGACCAAACTGCGATCTTTTTGAAGGTCAATTAGACCAGAAGGAGGAGGATCGGGAAGAACGATCCTCTTATTACGATAGGGAGCCCGGATATGAAAAAAAGGGGTATCCAGATACTCCCGAGAAAAGAAATTTTTCAGGGTGAAGGGAGTAACACTAGACTCTTGATTAATAACATCAAGAAGCTTCAGGCTATCCATGATGAAGTGAAAAGCGTACCTTAAAGACGATGGAGGCAGAAAGATAGAGCAGGCGGAACATGCAGAGAGCAGAGAAGAATGAGAGTTTTGTGAAGGCTAAGAAAATTCAAATTTTGAAACAGTAAAGTGAAGAAGAGACGTTTTAATTGGAACAGTCCTCAGGCCACGCAGTAATAATGGGTTATCGATATTTACCCCCTCATCACTCATGTAATAATTAATGAGAAGGTAAAGGGGCAATTGAGACCGCTGGGTTTTACCACCCCAATACGAGGTCGGGCCCACAATGATAGCGCTAGCCCAAGGTTCACGAAGCCTCTCAAACGGGCCGGCCCAGATCATTCGGCCTCGAGATCGGGCCTCCCTTGAGCTCGGCCATGAGACTCAGCAAGAGAGGGGACAACCGGCCCAGCCTCCTAGCAATCCTGTTTACACGCGTGCCTGGGGGGAATTAAATGGCCGTTTAGCATGGAACAGGCGTCTGACGCTTTCGTACGTACGTATCCGTATATCAGAGACAGGTGGACCAATAACTGCAAAGCCGTTAGACGTCACTGACAGATAAAAGAAAAAGAATAAAAGGAGAGGAACATCATCATCTCAGATCAAGCTTACTCAATTGCTGTAAACCCTATTTTCTCTGAATCTCAGAGCATTAATATATATAATTGTGTTTTAAATTTATAAAGTTTAGACAAAATTTTCGTAAAAATTAAAGAAAATTGTAAGGTGATTTAACTTTGAATGAAGCAAATTCTACGTATAATTATTTATTCTAATAAAATAAATTAAATATAAAAAGTAAAAATACACTTACCGAATGAGTGTGGTGGTAAGTGCATTTGAGTGAATCTAAAAATTCTCAATTCTATTTCTTGAATTTTTAATTTTTAATTTAAAAAAATTAAAAAATTAAAAAATTAAAAAATTAAAAAATTAAAAGAATGACCAAATGTAAAACTTGCCTAAATTGAAAATTTTAATTTAATTAATTTTTTAATAATTTTTTATTTAAAATAAAAGAATTTGTTTTTTTAATTTAAAAAATTTTCATTTTAAAAAAAATATAAATCTTGTTTAAAAGAATTTATTTTTTTTATAAAATAAATTATGTTAAATAAAAAATAATATAAATACATAAAATTTCCATTTAAAAAAAATACATAAAATTTTATATAAATCTCTTTCTTATTTTATATTATGGATGAATGAAAGACTTAGGCTTAGAAGTATATACATATGACTTTAGGTTATAGAAAGAGATTTTAATTTGAATCCCAAAATTGAAATGGCATCGTCCCTAGGTTTTCGAGGCCTTAATTTGACTGAGGGAATGTGAACCTCATATATCTGACAAAATTATTGAAATTAGATTTATAAATTTATGCAATTTTCCTTATATCAATTTGATGTAAACTTTAATTCTACGAAATTTGAAGGACAATAAAAGAATATTTTAAAAACAAAATTCTCATAGAGAGAATTCCAAGGAATTTCGAGAACAAAAGAATTTGAATAATTTGTGAATTTTATATTTATTTATTTATTTGTGGCTTATTACAATTCCCTCATTTAAATCATTGATTAACAAAAGTTGTAGATGGAATTGATTCAGTCTAAGGAATTGGACCAGATATCATCATATAATAAAAGGAAATTATTTTTCTGGTTTATTTTTGAATACACATTAGCTTGGTTGAGGAATTAAATCCCTCGAGAGATGATCTGCTGAAAACGTTTAAAGGATTCTTCCCTTTCAAGCTTAAGCTGATTACGGAAGTTGTTGATGAAAGCATCAGCCATTTGATTGATGTCTCCCTCTTCCATCATCATTCTCCTTCGCATCACTGTTTTCCTCTTTCCATCCCTCTGATCTTTGTCTTCCACCTTAAGGCCATTGTTATGCATAGAGAACTCCGTTGGATTCTCCATCTGATCTCTCGTTTTGGTTGCTGAAGTTTTCAAATTTCTGAGAGATGGCAGAGAGAGAGAGATGAAGAGATTGTGATTAGTGGTTAATTACCGAGAGTCTGTGTATTTATAGGCGTGCAAGATTAGAATTAGAAATGAAGCATGAGTTTGGCATGCTTAAAGTCAAAGGAAACTGCACAGAAATGCTTGTTACAAAATTATAAGCTAAACAAACCTTCAGGATGATAACTCCAATAAAAAAATTTTAAAAATTTCAATTAGATTTTTTTTTTGTCAATTTCATGTTTAGAATAAAATTTTAAAAAATAAACCTCATGCATCATATGAATTTATTTAAATTATTTTATTAAAAAAAGTTGGTTTTACAAAGGAAGCCTATAATTATAATAGAATTGTTTAATAAGTGACAAGTGGACATTAAAAAAATATCATCAGTGAGATCATGTTAGCATACAGTAGTGTGATTCTGACATAAAACCAAACACTTAGAGGTCATTACACAAAGTGGCCTTTGAATCAATTCCCATTTTATTTATTTAAGGGGCAGAAGACCAGAGTTGAAAAACAAATGAAAGCTACTCAAATGTGAAATAGCCTTTTTTAATTAAGTAGCTAAGCTGTCAACTTTTGACAATTAATTATGCTAAACCTATAGTAATTAATATTAACAAACACATTTCCTTCGCCTACATGAATTTTTCTAATAATCAATTCATCAAACAGACTTTATCTTATGATATAAACATAAGGTTCACATGCCTAAAACCCATGGAAACATAAAAAAACACATGCATCCTTAACTTAATAATTGTTTTTTTTATTAAAATGTTTTTAAATATTGAACATTTTATTAATTATTTATTTTATTTATTAAATATTTTAATATGCAAAAATTCATTTATTCATCTTTAATTTTATAAAATTTTATTAATTATTTCTTTTATATTGAGAGAGCATTTTGAAATCTTTTTTAATAATACTTAACAGATAAAAAGGTAAAAATGGTAAAGAAATTAATTAGTAAATTTTTAAACTCTTAAAATTTTTTAATATTTTTTTAAAATTAAAAAATGAATTAATGAATTTTTATATAATACGTAAATTAAATAATAATTTTTTATACTTTCTTTTGTTTGTTTTTTATAAAAAAAGGTTTATAAAAAATTATCTTGTAATGCATTTTCAAATAGATCCTATAATTTAATTTATAATAAAAAGACCTTTTATTGTTCTATTATGTTAGTTTTTTTTTTTTTTAATATCGTTAAATATTATTGATAAATAATAATTTATTTCTTCATATTTAGTGCTCTATATTTTTAAATTTAATTCTTAAATTTTTGTTTAATTAATAAAATAATCTCTTAATTTAAATTTTATATTTTTAATTAAAATTAATTTTTATATTTTGTATACATTAATTTCGAATATTGTAATTATTTATAAACCCTTATCTTTATAAATTAATCTCTTTATTTATTAAATTTTAATATTTATATATAAAAATAATAAAATAAAAAGTTTGTCATTTTTACCCAATTAAATAAAAAATAGATAAATCACTTAAAATAAGAAATTAAATGGGAAAAAATTATTTAGACTTGAATCTAAATATATATTGTGAAAATTCTCGATTTAATTTTTATTTTATTTTTATTGTTAAACGTAAGATATTAAAATTCAATAATGATGAGGGATTATTTTATAAAAAATATAAATATTTATTTATAAATAAATATAATATTTAATGATCGATTTATAATAATGTAGAGATAATTTATAACTAAAAGAATTATTTTACTAATAAAATCAAATATATAGATTAAATTATATGTGTTACTAAACTTTAAAAATTAAAATATAATTTATTTTAATTAAAAAATATTTTTAATAATTTTAAAATATCATATTAATGTTTATTAATTATCATAAATAATAAGATAATGTTTTTTTTATTAAGTTAATACAATAATACAACACTGGGCCATGCCACGAGTCATGCTGTAATTAGTTTAATGGAAAGAATCTAATGCCGCCATTATTATTTTCCTTTGGCGTAATGGATTATTAGAGTTTGAATTTAATATCTGTGATGCAATTTCAGTATCATGGAATTAAATTTCATGGTTCTAATGCTGCAATAATGATAATTTTAATAATGAAGGTTTTTATTTTTTTTATTTTTTTAAAAACGAAACTCAGAAATACAATCAGATATTATTCTAAACACAAAAATACAATCAGGTATTATTCTAAACACAAGTTGTTCATGCCATTTTTCTTCAAAAGCATTCATAACATTAGTCTGTAAATTTAACAATATCACACAAATGACATGGAATCACAAGCTCAACTTGTTTTCTTGTTCAACAAAGTTCATACACACATCATAATAGTTCACCTTCATAACTAACATCTCTAACATATACATGCAGCTTCCCCTGCTCACTGGCATGATTATGCTCAATAAGGGGCCAAATTCTCATGACTACTTAAGAGATGACTCTCACATACTCCTGATTTCTGAGTCCCAACCATACCGATTAATTGCTGACTCCTTGAATATCAATGCTTTTCAGCTACTTTACCATGCAGCAGAAACCTCTACTCGGTAATTAGCATCTGAATATCATCCATGGGAGTTGGAAGCTGCAAATTGTGAAAAAATGAGGCCACAAGTTAAGACAAATTACAGAGAGTAAACCAGAAATTGTCAAAAACGATTAAAGCTCAACCCTGTGTATAGAACTCCTGTACAAAAATATTATCATAATTCAACACAGACTACTACCAGAATATTTGGCCTGTTATAGAGATGTAACAATCTGGAAAAAAGATGCAAACACAATGATACTGGAATTGATCAATCCAACTGTTAATATTTTGTTGTATCTTACATAGACATTGTCAAGCCTAAAGAAACCATGATATTAGAGAGTACACAAGACTGTTGATTCTAGATAATACACAGATTCAACTTGCTATTTTTGGCCTAAGAAAAAAAAAAGCGGCTCCATTCCAACCTGTGTAAGATACTGATCCAAACATGTCCAACCAATCACGTTATGCAAATGGACATAACCATTGGGGATACTAAATTTTACAAATGAAAAAGCAATGATTCTAGTTCAGGAAAGTAAGATCATTTGGAAAGTCACAAGCACTTTCCTTTAGTTTTTTTTTTAATATTATTTCTAATTCTAAAAACCCAGATATAAAAACCATTTACGTTGAGAAACAGAGCAGGGATTATTCAATTCCAAAAATATTTCTAATATTTATTAAAGTTATCCTAATCAAGAACAACAAATAACTAGTCCACAAAGGAATACATAATAACAGGAACTACTTAGACGTAATTTAGACAACATCAGTTCAAATTATTGAACTAAAATAGCTAAAGGAATTCGTTAATCAACAGCCCAAACAAAACAATACCTCTATAATTCGATTCCAGAAACCGCCACAAGACCCAGAGACCTTATTGCCGCAAGAGTGAACAGTCTTAAACTGATCGACATCAAGTTTCTTATTGATTATGCCCACCTGGAAGTAAATAGAATCGGAGGGAGGCAAATCAACCTTGATTTCATCAACATCAAACCATAAAAAGAATCTTTGAACCTCAATCCCTTTCAAATCCGTAATTGACCCATAACTCAACTTGCCAATAATTTGCTTATCGTAATAGACCAAGTACTCGAATTGAATATAACACGGCTTCTCCAGCAGAACAACGAAGCGGCCGTCATCTGAAAGCGTGTAGTTCGTTACTGAATCCGGCAGCAGCCCGCTTGGGAGGCCATACTTGGGCAAGATTTCATAGACTGAAATTGGGTCCTGTGCAGAAACAGTAGGCTTAGAGAGAGAAAGGAAGAGAAATAGAGAGAGAAGAGAGAGACCCAGATGGAGATTTGGATTTGGAGAAGCCATGGAATTGGCACCGGTGGATTTTAGACGGAAAAAAGCCAGAGACTTTATAGAGAGAGATGCGGGGAATGGCGTTTTGTCTGGTTTTCAAGGATAACAATGTCGTCTGGCTGGCATTGTTGTAGAAACTAAATAAAATTTTAACGGCTTGGATTTGCTGGATAGCTATTTTTTCCATTGCGTATGCCGTTGAGAGTTTTGTGATTTATCCTCCTTATATAACATTTTATATAGTGAAAAATTTTAAATTTTTATGAAATACAATAATTACTAAAATTGAATAAATAAATAAATTAACAATTTGGGTTTGGCTAAATCTAGGTATTAAGGGTCAAATCTTGGTGTAGGTCTATGTTTGTCATTATACGCCACATATTATTATACAATTTTTAGTATCTCTTAAACACCGTCTTTGTCTTTTTTTTTTTTTTTTAATTATGAATATTTTTATAATTATTATAAATATTTTTTTATGCTTAGGTTTAAAAATGTTGATTATTAGAAATAAATAAATAAAAAGCTTTGACTAAAAAATAGAATTTAGCATAATTAATGAAGTGGAGAGTGGGGGACAAGTCAAGGGAGTTAGGCACCAGAAAATTAGAAATTAAAAACATAAAAACGAAATAATTAGGACTAAGAGTGCTTTGCTTTTTTTTTCTTCTCAAGGTTGTCTTGACCTTTGCCATCCAATGTTATAAATTATTTAGAAAAAATAACCACTAAAAAAAAAAAAGCGAAAATGACATTTGAATTTTGTCTTGTTTCTTGTTCAATCCGTAAAATTGAGAAAAAATAAAATAGCTTGATTAAATGAAATGTGATATTATTATTAATTATTTGCTGATCCAATCATTCTTAAAAAAAAAAAAAAAAAATTATTAAGTGAACGTATCCCATTTAAATTAGTCCATGAAAGATGAATGGAGACCGGAGAGGAAGATCCTTGAAGAAAATTCTCTTTCTAGCTCGTATCAAGAGAAAATTTTCTCGGTAAAGCCGAGAACTTCCTCCAGTATGCTTCTCTTACTCTGTAGTCTTTAGGCGGAGGATGGTTTCATTTTTGTGTTGTAGATCTGGTTTTGGGTCCAAAACGGAGCGAAACTGGTCCATATTTTAGGATCAAACCGGCCCAGATTCCGATTCTATTGGAACCTGGTTACAGCGGCCCACTACTCTGCCCCGTAAACCAAAATTATTTTTTTTTCGTTTTTTTTTTTGTTTTTGGTTGATGATTGATATGTAAGAGGGAAAAATATGACAACTGGATGATCTTTGATATTTTGCCAAAATAGAACTCCTGTCTCTGTCCCCATCCGCCAATACAACGAACTATTGTATTTATGATATTACGTCTCAACACCATTAAATTATATATTTTATTTTATTTGGGCATGAATTTTATAAATAGAATTCATCTATTTATAATAAAAGAAAAAAAAAAGAAAATTATGATCTATCACTTTACGATTTATTTTACCTAAAATATTATTATTTTCTAACTTTTGTAACTCAATAAGTATTTTTTTTTAAATAAAACTATTAATTGTATTAAGAAAATTTTATCAAATAAAGAAGAATGTGATCTCAAAGGTAGAGACAATCATACGTAATAGATTCTCTGATCAAAGTATAAGTAGGTAGAATTGTATAATGACCAATCCATCCAATAGAAATATCAGTTATAAAGTTTAACAAAAAATTATAATCGTTCAAAATCAAATCCAGTTCAGAAATGTCTAAATATGGAGACTAAAAAACTTGAATCATTTGCAAATAGTATATAAGAATGCAGCCATTAAAAGGTAAAAATTTCGTCGTAAAGAGCAAACAGTGATAGAAAGCTAAAATTTCAACAATTATCGGTATATCATTACCTTTCGAGAAACTAGAAACACTACGTTAAAATATACTCTCAGAGTTTTTCATAATAAAACCGTAGCCAATAAAATATTGAACTTGAAATAAATCTCTATCAACTTGACAAGACCAACTGAAATTGTCCAAACTTGATACAAATTCCGGCGGAGCAGAATTGCAAAAATCACGCACCCACAGACTTGTCGGTCTCTAGTTTCAACGAATAGGTTGTAATACCCGGCTAGACTCCGGTATCGGAATTCCTACCGTCCGGTGGAACCTCGGATGTCGGAGACCTCTAGAAGGGTAAAAGCATGTTTTTATTAAATGTTTTCATGTATTTTAATGTTTTAAGTATGATCTTAAATAAGTTTTTGCATGAAAATTCTTTAAGGAAAAACCCAGGTTCGGCCGCCGAAACTCACTTTCGGCCGCCGAACATGCATGGACTTTGGGAGGCACGTTAGGCCCCCGAAAGTCTAAGTGAGGGAAGTGCAGGTTCGGCCGCCGAACCTCATGTTCGGCCGCCGAACATTGCATGGATGCGGAGGCACATTCGGCCCCCGAACGTGGCCTGGCCAGCCACTATAAAAGGGTCCCCTTGGTCCGCACGGGCGAGCTTTTTCTCTCCCATTGTCGGCCAAGGTGAGTCTCCACCGTTCCTCCCTCGATCTTGAGTGTTTCCTCTAGATCTTTCATGGTTTTAACAAGTTTATAACTTTGTTTTGAAGATTTGTGAGCTTTGAGCAAGTTTTGAGTGCTTGGAGGTTCAAAGAGCTTAATCTCTCCATCTCCAAGCTAGGATCGCTTTCCTCTCGTTTCTTCAAGAGGTAAGGGTCGATCTTGAACCCTTTTTATGTTTTAAACAAGTTTTAAGTAAGATCTATGGGTAGAATGCATGTTAGGGTTTATGTTGAACCTATGAGTTTTGATGACTTTATGAACAATGTAGCTTGATTGTGTGTGAATGAAGTGTTGTAGATGGGGTATATGCATGTTTGAGACCCCTAGGAACTTGTATGTGTGTTTTGGTTGAGAAATATGCATGATCTATGGTTTTGGGAGGCAGGAGGTTCATTTGAACAAAGTTTCTGCCGTTTGGCAGAAACCAGGTTCGGCAGCCGAAGGGAGTTTCGGCCGCCGAACCCCTCTTGTGAAGGCAGCTTTCGGCTGCCGAAGGTGCCCCCGAAAAGAGACTTTCGTCTCTGTCTGGCACTTTCGGCCGCCGAAGGTGCCGCCGAACCTAGCTGAGTTTCGTCTCTGTCCAGGACTTTCGGCCGCCGAAGGTGCCGCCGAAGGTGCCCTGTTCAGCCGTTTCATGCATATTTTCTGTGATGTTTTCATGATGTTTTAGGGGGTTTTTGGGGGATATATTAGAGTTATGTTTATATATGTTTGGTCCCTCATTGGAGTCCACCTGTGTAGGTTCGGACCCGAGGAACCGAGGACCCCAGCAGTGAGTGAGCTGCTTCAGTGTCTGGTCAGAGCTAGCCAGAGGTGAGTGGAAACAAGCTTAATGTTTTAAATCAAGCAATTAAATGTTTTGAGCATGTTTCATGCATCATGATGACATGTAATAGGCTGATTGCATTAGTTCACGAATATGTCGCATTGCATTTTATTTTGTGGTTGTGGGTGAATGCTGTATGATCCAATTAGTCCACGAGGCTTTATATATGATATGACAGGAAGACCAGGACCCCATGCTACGGCCTGGCACGAGACTTTATATATGATATGACAGGAAGACCAGGACCCCATGCTACGGCCTGGCACGAGGCTTTATATATGATATGACAGGAAGACCAGGACCCCATGCTACGGCCTGGCACGAGACTTTATGTATGTTATGACAGGAAGACCAGGACCCCATGCTACGGCCTGGCACGAGACTATGTTGGGACTAATTGGTGACAGGTTCACCCTTGATGTGGATTGTCTGTGATATGATGCATTTCATGAAAGCATGAACTTTAATATAATGTTTTTAGTTTCTGCTCACTGGGCTTTTAGCTCACCCCTCTCCCCTAACCCCCAGGTTTGCAGGTACGGGAGTGATAGAGAAGAAAAGAAGAGAAAAGTCATATGTATGTAATAGCTAGAGTATGTGGACATGACAAATGATAAGAATGTAATGTAATTATGTTATTGAGGATAGAGTTGTGCTTGACCATAGTATATGTTAATCCCTTGGTATGTACATGATCTTGTGTTTTGATATTGATGTAAACCAACTCACCATATGATGTATAGCCCTTGAGGCTTTGTTGAAATCCCACAGAGGGATTAATGTTTATGTATATGATGAATATAGTGCATGCACAGGTTGAGTTTGGTGAATGAAGAAAAAGAAAAGTTTTTAATTCTTATGTATGTTTGATGATCATGTATGGGATTAAACAGGTGAACAGGATGTATGTAGGCTTGCTACGGGTTCCGGCGGCCTTAAGCCGACCTGAATCCTAGCGCCGGTAGCGGTCCGGATTTCCGGGGCGTTACAGAGTGGTATCAGAGCCCTAGGTTCATATGGTCGGACCTAGAGTGTCGGGCTCATAGAGGTTATAGTAGGTCAAGCACAATAGGAAAAGATCATGTCCACTAGGATAGGATGTGGAGTCCTGTCTTGCATGATGATGTGAAATGCCATGACTTTATGCATGTGCATTAATGATATGCTATGATATGTGATGTATGTGATGAGGGTTCATGTGTGCCCACATGAACCATATGATGCTAATGTTGCTTGTGATGTGTACTGTTTTTCAGAAAACAGGATGAGAGGAACTCGTCGATCAGCAAGATTGACTGGAGTACCACCTGAGGATGAGGGCATGAGCGCCCGTCCTCCAGCATTGCCTAGGGCAATGTCTAGCAGGTCCAACAGGGACAGAATAGCAAGAGACCCTAGAAGGTCTTTAGATCTGGGAAGAAGCAGATCAGTCAGAGGAACAGTGCAGGGAGGTATGTCAGAGGATATGGGGGATCAGATGGATGTTGATCAAAGGAGGGATGGCAGTTTGGGCGTCAGTATGTCAGAAGAGGGTATGGGGGAATCCCAAGGAGGCACTCAGGCCTCGGGATTTGTCCAGCCACATCACTACCCACCCTATTCACACCATCCAGGGTATTCGATGGGAGGTACATCGGATTACCCCAGTTTTAGTCCTTATCCTCCACACATGCCATACCCACCTTACTACCCACCATACTCTCAGTACCCCACGTACCCACCTCCACCTCCCTATACCAGTACAGCAAACCCTACCCCAGGGGATGTTGCACCACCTCCACCACCTGCAGAACCAGCAGCCCCAGTTGCTCAACCTCATAGACCTAGCTCAGCCAGTGGGAGCAAGGTTAAGATGACAGACTATATGAAGCTGGGTGCTCCCCAGTTTGAGACAGGTAATGATCCGTTCGTGTACTTGGAGCGGGTCAAGGCAATTACAGATGAGATAGGGGCGGATGACAGTAGAGCCATTCAGATGGCCGGGTTCACGCTAAAGTGCAAGAAGGCACGGGAGTGGTTCAAGAATTATGTGAACCCGAGAGTGGACAGCATGACTTGGGAGGAGTTTGCTAATGAGTTTGCAGGATGGGCTTTCCCTGATAGTTCAAGGGAATTGAAGATGATAGAATTCGAACAGTTGAGGCAAACTGACGACATGAGTATAGACGAATATACCGACAGGTTTATGGAGTTGCTGCCATTTGCAGGGCAAGACCTTAGCACAGACCAGAAGAAGTCGAGGAGGTATATCATGAAGCTCCATCCCAGGTATTCCTCCTTGGTGCAGTCAGCAGATAGAGAGAGTTTTCATGCCATAGTAGACATGGCTAGGAGAATGGAGGCTAGTGCCATCATTCAGGGGACAGTCAAACAGACAGTGGCACAAGCTTCTGGTTCTAAAACTCCGGGTGGGGGAAAGTTAGATCCCTCTACCTTGAGTGCAGCAGCTTCAGGCAGTAAAAGATGGAGTAAACCCAAGGGTAAGAAGAACAAGTTCTGGAATAAAGTCAAGTCCAGTCTGGGATTTGGGAGTGGCTCAAGCTCTGGTGCGGATAATGCAATTTGTGCTAGGTGTGGTAGGCCACACAAGGGAATATGTCGGCTTGGGACGAACGCCTGCTTCAGATGTGGTCAGGAGGGGCATATAGCTCGAGACTGTCCAAGAGCGGCCCCAATGGCTCAGTCCCAGCAGACAGCTTCAGGCAGTGTAGCGCAGCCAGCAGCTCCAGCCATGACTCAGGCCAGTGGCAGAGGCAGAGGGAGAGGGGCAGCCTCTTCTTCAGCGGGTTTCAGAGGTGAAGGTCCATCAGCTCCGGCACGGATCTTCACAATGACACAGCAAGAGGCAGATGCATCTAACACCGTGGTGGCAGGTAACTTAATTATTGGTTGTTCAGATGTATATGCCTTGATGGACCCTGGTGCATCTCATTCTTTTGTTGCTCCGAGAGCCGTCCAGAGGTTGGGGTTGATGATCTCTGAGTTAGAGTGTCCTCTCTGGGTCAGTGGACCCAAGTGTGATCCATCAGTGGCAGAGTCAGTCTGTCAGTGTAGTCCAGTTTTTGTTGAGGGGAGATGCATGTCCGCCGACCTTGTGGTTCTAGATTTGACAGACTTTGACGTCATTCTAGGGATGGACTGGTTATCTACCCATGGTGCTACCTTGGACTGCAGGGACAAGGTAGTCAGGTTCAGAGGTCAGGATGGATCAGAGGTTGTCTTCAGAGGAGACAGGAGGGGTACACCTAGAGGTATGATCTCAGCTCTTCAGGCTCGTAGGTTGCTTAGGAGGGGATGTCAGGGGTATTTGGCTCATGTGAGAGAGCTAAATAGTCAGGTTAGAGAGCCCGCCTCGGTGCCAGTGGTTAGAGAGTTCTTAGATGTGTTCCCAGACGAGCTGCCAGGGTTACCACCTGCTAGGGAGATAGAGTTCGAGATTGAGTTAATGCCTGGTACCAGACCGATCTCTATCCCTCCCTACAGGATGGCACCAGCTGAATTGAAAGAGTTGAAGGAGCAGTTGCAGGAGCTGGTAGACAAGGGCTTCATCCGACCGAGTGCCTCACCCTGGGGTGCTCCAGTTCTGTTTGTGAGAAAGAAGGATGGATCCCTTAGGCTTTGTATCGACTACAGGCAGTTGAACAAAGTCACTACCAAGAACAAGTACCCATTGCCAAGGATCGACGATCTATTCGACCAGCTAGCAGGAGCGGGTTGTTTCTCCAAAATAGATCTGAGATCGGGGTACCATCAGTTGAGGATCAGGGAAGAGGACGTACCAAAGACAGCTTTCAGGACCAGATATGGGCATTTTGAGTTCCTTGTGATGCCGTTCGGGTTAACTAACGCCCCTGCAGCATTCATGGATCTCATGAACAGAGTGTTTAGCCAGTACCTGGATCACTTTGTTATTGTCTTTATAGATGATATCTTAGTGTATTCCAGGAATGCAGAGGAGCATGCCCATCATCTGCGGTTGGTCTTGCAGACCTTGAGGGAACATGGCTTGTATGCCAAGTTCTCCAAGTGTGAGTTCTGGTTAAGGAGCATATCATTCTTGGGGCATATAGTGTCAGAGAATGGAATAGAGGTAGACCCCAAGAAAGTAGAGGCTGTGACTAACTGGCCCAGACCCACCTCAGTGACAGAGATCAGAAGTTTCTTGGGTTTGGCTGGTTATTACAGGAGGTTCGTACAGGACTTCTCCAAGATTGCAGCTCCTTTAACCAGATTGACCAGAAAGAATCAGAGGTTCGATTGGACCGATCGATGTGAAGAAAGCTTTGAGGAGCTCAAGAAGAGGTTGACTTCAGCACCAGTGTTAGCTCTGCCAACCAGCAATGAGGACTTCACAGTATTCTGTGATGCATCCAGAGTAGGCTTGGGTTGTGTGTTGATGCAGAATGGTAGGGTGATCGCTTATGCTTCTAGACAGCTAAAGAGGCATGAGATGAATTACCCCACACACGATCTGGAGATGGCAGCGGTTATCTTTGCCCTCAAGATGTGGAGGCATTACCTCTATGGGGTAAAATGTGAGATCTTCACAGATCATAAGAGCCTGCAGCACATCTTGAGTCAGAGAGATTTGAACTTGAGGCAGAGGAGATGGGTAGAACTGCTCAGTGACTATGATTGTAAGATACAGTACCATCCGGGTAAGGCTAATGTAGTAGCTGATGCCTTAAGCCGGAAATCACTTGGCAGTCTATCCCACATCACGGCAGAGAGGAGACCGGTGGTGAAGGAATTTTATAAGCTCATTGAGGAGGGTCTACAGATGGAGTTGTCTGGTACAGGTGCTTTGATTGCACAGATGAAAGTAACCCCCGTGTTTCTGGAGCAGGTGGCTCAGAAACAGCACGAGGACCCAGAGTTAGTGAAGATTGCCAGGACTGTTCAGTCAGGCAAAGATAGTGAGTTCAGATTCGATGATAAGGGGATCCTCCGCTATGGGAACAGACTATGTGTACCAGATGACATCGGGCTTAAAGGAGACATTATGAGAGAGGCTCATAATGCAAGATACAGCATTCACCCTGGAGCCACCAAGATGTATCAAGATCTGAAGAGGGTGTATTGGTGGCCAGCTATGAAGAGGGAAGTGGCACAATTCGTGTCAGCCTGCGAAATATGTCAGAGGGTGAAGCTGGAACATCAGAAGCCGGCTGGAATGCTTAACCCGCTACCTATTCCAGAATGGAAATGGGAGAACATAGCTATGGACTTTGTAGTGGGGTTACCGGCAACATCCAACAGACTAGACTCCATATGGGTGATTGTGGACAGACTCACCAAATCTGCTCACTTCATTCCAGTTAGGAGCAACTACTCTGTGGATAAGTTAGCGCAGGTTTATGTGGATGAAGTCGTCAGACTACATGGGGTCCCGGTATCTATAGTGTCAGATAGAGGGCCCCAGTTCACCTCCAGGTTTTGGCGGAGTCTGCAGAGTGCTATGGGTACCAGGTTAGATTTCAGTACTGCCTTCCACCCCCAGACTGATGGACAGTCAGAGAGGACAATCCAGACCATAGAAGATATGCTCAGAATGTGTGTGCTAGATTTTGGCGGTTCTTGGAAGCAACATCTACCTTTGGTGGAGTTTGCCTACAATAACAGCTATCATGCTAGCATAGGGATGGCTCCCTATGAAGCTTTATATGGGAGGAAGTGCAGGTCACCCGTTTGCTGGGAAGAGGTAGGAGAGAGGTCCCTAGCAGGACCCGAGCTAGTAGAGATCACCAGCAGGGTGGTGCCCATGATCAGAGAGAGAATCAAAACGGCTACAAGCAGACAGAAGAGTTATGCAGACATCCGCAGAAGGCTAGTAGAGTTTCAGGAGGGGGATCTGGTATTGCTTAAGGTGTCTCCAATGAAAGGAGTGGTTCGGTTCGGGAAGAAAGGTAAGCTGGCTCCGCGGTACATCGGACCCTTTGAAGTCTTGCAAAAGATTGGGAATGTATCGTACAAGCTGGATTTACCTGCTTCAATGGAGAGAATCCATCCGGTTTTCCATGTTTCTATGTTGAGAAAATTCGTGTCAGATCCGGGCAAAGTTCTTAGTGAACCTGATATGGAGATCCAAGAGGATCTCACCTATGTTGAACAGCCAGTACGGATCCTTGACACCCAGATCAGAAAGCTAAGGAACAAGGAAATCCCGATGGTGAAAGTCCTGTGGAACCACCACAATATAGAAGAATGCACTTGGGAGACACGGGAGTCTATGCTCCGGCAATATCCTCACCTCTTCTAAGGTTAGTCTCTATGTGTTTTATGTGTATGTTATGTTATATGCCTTGCATGTGCTAGTTGAGGAACATTCGGGGACGAATGTTCTTAAGGGGGGGAGAATGTAATACCCGGCTAGACTCCGGTATCGGAATTCCTACCGTCCGGTGGAACCTCGGATGTCGGAGACCTCTAGAAGGGTAAAAGCATGTTTTTATTAAATGTTTTCATGTATTTTAATGTTTTAAGTATGATCTTAAATAAGTTTTTGCATGAAAATTCTTTAAGGAAAAACCCAGGTTCGGCCGCCGAAACTCACTTTCGGCCGCCGAACATGCATGGACTTTGGGAGGCACGTTAGGCCCCCGAAAGTCTAAGTGAGGGAAGTGCAGGTTCGGCCGCCGAACCTCATGTTCGGCCGCCGAACATTGCATGGATGCGGAGGCACATTCGGCCCCCGAACGTGGCCTGGCCAGCCACTATAAAAGGGTCCCCTTGGTCCGCACGGGCGAGCTTTTTCTCTCCCATTGTCGGCCAAGGTGAGTCTCCACCGTTCCTCCCTCGATCTTGAGTGTTTCCTCTAGATCTTTCATGGTTTTAACAAGTTTATAACTTTGTTTTGAAGATTTGTGAGCTTTGAGCAAGTTTTGAGTGCTTGGAGGTTCAAAGAGCTTAATCTCTCCATCTCCAAGCTAGGATCGCTTTCCTCTCGTTTCTTCAAGAGGTAAGGGTCGATCTTGAACCCTTTTTATGTTTTAAACAAGTTTTAAGTAAGATCTATGGGTAGAATGCATGTTAGGGTTTATGTTGAACCTATGAGTTTTGATGACTTTATGAACAATGTAGCTTGATTGTGTGTGAATGAAGTGTTGTAGATGGGGTATATGCATGTTTGAGACCCCTAGGAACTTGTATGTGTGTTTTGGTTGAGAAATATGCATGATCTATGGTTTTGGGAGGCAGGAGGTTCATTTGAACAAAGTTTCTGCCGTTTGGCAGAAACCAGGTTCGGCAGCCGAAGGGAGTTTCGGCCGCCGAACCCCTCTTGTGAAGGCAGCTTTCGGCTGCCGAAGGTGCCCCCGAAAAGAGACTTTCGTCTCTGTCTGGCACTTTCGGCCGCCGAAGGTGCCGCCGAACCTAGCTGAGTTTCGTCTCTGTCCAGGACTTTCGGCCGCCGAAGGTGCCGCCGAAGGTGCCCTGTTCAGCCGTTTCATGCATATTTTCTGTGATGTTTTCATGATGTTTTAGGGGGTTTTTGGGGGATATATTAGAGTTATGTTTATATATGTTTGGTCCCTCATTGGAGTCCACCTGTGTAGGTTCGGACCCGAGGAACCGAGGACCCCAGCAGTGAGTGAGCTGCTTCAGTGTCTGGTCAGAGCTAGCCAGAGGTGAGTGGAAACAAGCTTAATGTTTTAAATCAAGCAATTAAATGTTTTGAGCATGTTTCATGCATCATGATGACATGTAATAGGCTGATTGCATTAGTTCACGAATATGTCGCATTGCATTTTATTTTGTGGTTGTGGGTGAATGCTGTATGATCCAATTAGTCCACGAGGCTTTATATATGATATGACAGGAAGACCAGGACCCCATGCTACGGCCTGGCACGAGACTTTATATATGATATGACAGGAAGACCAGGACCCCATGCTACGGCCTGGCACGAGGCTTTATATATGATATGACAGGAAGACCAGGACCCCATGCTACGGCCTGGCACGAGACTTTATGTATGTTATGACAGGAAGACCAGGACCCCATGCTACGGCCTGGCACGAGACTATGTTGGGACTAATTGGTGACAGGTTCACCCTTGATGTGGATTGTCTGTGATATGATGCATTTCATGAAAGCATGAACTTTAATATAATGTTTTTAGTTTCTGCTCACTGGGCTTTTAGCTCACCCCTCTCCCCTAACCCCCAGGTTTGCAGGTACGGGAGTGATAGAGAAGAAAAGAAGAGAAAAGTCATATGTATGTAATAGCTAGAGTATGTGGACATGACAAATGATAAGAATGTAATGTAATTATGTTATTGAGGATAGAGTTGTGCTTGACCATAGTATATGTTAATCCCTTGGTATGTACATGATCTTGTGTTTTGATATTGATGTAAACCAACTCACCATATGATGTATAGCCCTTGAGGCTTTGTTGAAATCCCACAGAGGGATTAATGTTTATGTATATGATGAATATAGTGCATGCACAGGTTGAGTTTGGTGAATGAAGAAAAAGAAAAGTTTTTAATTCTTATGTATGTTTGATGATCATGTATGGGATTAAACAGGTGAACAGGATGTATGTAGGCTTGCTACGGGTTCCGGCGGCCTTAAGCCGACCTGAATCCTAGCGCCGGTAGCGGTCCGGATTTCCGGGGCGTTACATAGGTTCTCTGAGAAAATCACCCCAACCAAACTTGATATCTTCTTTCTTCAACGTGAACGCAAGTCACAGAAAATCTCCACATATATAGCAAAAAATAGTCAGTTTTTCGTATTGAAATTTTACAGTAAACACAATACCATCATCTCCAACAAACTTTTTCCGCCGGTTGCCGAATGTCCAAACAAACTTTAACTCTCATAGGGTCCGGCAGCATAGCATGTATCTCCTTTCAAACAAGGAGAAATTGATTGTATAACTAAGGGCTCTCATTCCCTATATCTTTAAAATTAACGTTAATATCTTTTTGCCTCTAAATCCATTATAGGTATCCCTCTAAAAGATACTATAAATCTACCAAAGAGATCTGCATATTCTGAAAATTGAGTGGATTGTATGTGAGGAACATCCCTATCATATAGAAATTATAAGTGACGATCGGAATATTATTGGAACTCTTAATAGGGACAACAATATCTTATTTTTCATTGATAGTCAATTGACGCAAATCGTCTTCCATGGAGAAGAGAAAATAAAAAATTAGGTTTAAGGAAGAGAAAAATGAAAGAGTATCGAGTCATAAAAGGACCACAGAGAGAAACTTGCATCGAAATTCATGGCTTTAATAAGACTTCTTATCACTTAACTCAATAAGCATTTATAATCTACAGAAACATAAAAATGAAACAAAATATGAAAGGTCCAATTTTTTTTTATATGTTCCCCTTATTTTAAAAGGAAAAAATTTAGTTTAGTTTGAAATTACATTGATTTATTTCAATCCGAATTCTTATCAGTTTTAATTAAAATTTGATATGAAATTGGAAATCCAATTCTAAAACAAACCCATGATCTCATGGTTGAATTTGACAAAAAGGTGGAATGGTTAAAATTTGGTAAAAATGTTAATTTTATCTTTAAACTATATAATGGAGACTAAAAATATCAAATTGAATTTTTTTAAATCATCACTTGTTATGATTTTAAAATATGAGTTATATTTTATTTAATTTATTTAATATTTTTTAAATTTATTTAATTTTTAATAATAATTAAAAATAAATTTAAAATTTAATATATTTAGCTTTATAATATAATTCAAATAGTAAATTTGATCGTATAGCTACTAAATTGTGGGGATGGCAAGGAAGGTGTAGGATGGCCATAGCCGCAGTGATGGCCATGGCGTGCTCGTGGTGGCGTTATGATAGTGGTGATAATGAAACGGAGGCGAAGTGCAGGCAATGATGTGTTTGTGTCCATGTTTTTTTATACGCCTATTAATTTAAATAATTTAAATATTTTTATCAACTCACAATTATATTTTAAATTTTTAATTTTAAACAATTAAATTAAATCTTTAAAATTTATTAAATAAAATAAAATCAATTTTAATTAAAATTTTAAAATAATATATATCATTTCACGTTATTTTTTTAATTATTTTTAATTAACTATATTTTTTATCTTTACGATAAAATAGTCTTTTTTTTTTTAAACTTTACTTCCCAACTTTTTTATCAGAATAAATTAAAATTTTTCACAAATTTATATTTATATTTATTTTTAAAATTACAAAAATATATTTATATTTATTTTTAAAATTACAAAAAAAATCATCGACCAATTTAATTTTTATTTATTTATTAATACCTTCACTAAAAATACGATTCTTAATGTCTTGATAATTATTTTTACAATTATTTAATATTAAAAATTATAATATAAATATAAATTTTTTGAAAATTTTAAATTATTTTATTCAACAAATAAAAAAAATTGAAATATAAATGTAAATCATAAAAACATTTAAATTATTTTAATCAATAAATTAAAAAAAAAAAAAAATAGAATGACGATGGCAATCTCATATTTTGGTCATCGTGATAAATTATAAAAATTTAATTTAATTATAAAATATAATGCGTGAATTGTCCAAAACGGATTAATTCTTCCTCATATACAGCAAAGGGGTGTGTCTACTCAAATAAAATTTTATTAATTTAAATTTAAATATGAAACTTCCTATACATCTAATATATCATCTAATACAGCAAGTATCATAAAATTACTCTAAAATTATGTAGCTATGCTTTGACATTCTAATCTAGAAAATGATTCTGTTGTTTGTGGTTAGAAGAAGAAGCTTAAGGAGATGGGCAACTATAGTTACTGTTGTAAATGGGACAAATTTCTGAATATGGATTGACATGAAATAAAAAGACTTTAGACAATGCTTCACCATAAACTGACACATATGCATATTATTCCCTGGATTGAAAAGCTAATACCAGATATTAAGGACAGATGTTTGGTGGGCAAAGATTGGAATCGTATGAAATCCATCTAATTAAGGAGCATCACAAATCAAACAACCCCAACTAGGTTAAACATAAACCAAGCAAATAGATCATCATCTCCATCATAAATCATACAATTGAGAGAAGCCATTATGAAAATATTACTAACTAGTTAGCTGGTAAAAATTGGGGAATTTCTCCTTTAGAAACCCACCCACAGAATTAACTTCTATGGGACCCTCTAATTCCCAAATGCAGTTGGAAGTATAATGGCAGGGAAAATACAAGTTCTATAGAAAGAAAAATTGATGACAAAAAGCAATCTCACACAGAACAACCTAGAAGGAAAAGGAACTGAATTGTAGGATAGAAACAGTGCTAACAGATTAAAAAGGTACAATTTTTGTAAAACAAACCACAGATTATCTCACTCGTATCATCAGATGCCAAAAGCTGTCAAGGCCCATAGCAAATACCCACAAATCATCATCTCAACTCCAACCCATTTAGATCTCTTTCCCATTCCTCCGTCACTCTTCTCCTCTGCAGTTGATCCACTTTTAGTAGAGTTCCCTTTAATGGAAATATGCTAATGAGTCAGCTATACAGCTTATTCATTATCTGTTATATGTAATAGAATAAATTGTCTGAAATTCTTACCACTTGCTCCAGTGCTTGAACTGTTACTCCCTTTGGCGATATTGGCAAATCCTGCAAATACCTTAGCATCTGTCGAATTGGGAGCCAAGTGTAGTATATCTTCATCATCCACACCCCAGAAACGGCAATAATCAGCCGAAAAATTCAGACAAGAAAAAGGGTTTCAGACAAAAAGAACAAAGATGTTCATTAGATCTAAGATGATGTTAGTGATGGAGGAGGAGTTTACCGATGCACTGTGTGACATTAGCAGGGGCTTTGCAGGCACTGGGGAGAGTAGCAGCAAGAGTAGCATTGATTTTTATACCAAGACTTGGATCATCACGATCTTTGATTAGAAGACAAAGGCATTTGGTGCTCTTCTCTAGCACTTGCTTAAGCCCAGTACAGCAATCCAAGGCTGGAGTTTTAGCAGTTCCTCCGACGTAAGGAAGACACGTGGCTAGACCCACAAGTTGGTTTGCACATTCTGTTTTATCTTGCTCTGTGTCTGAGATTGCAACTCCAAGTACCATCATAAACCCAGTTGCCAGAAGCAAAGCTTTTGAGCCCATTGAAGCAGAGAAGTGAGAGAAACAGAGAGAACAATGAAGAAATTGATATATATACCCACTAGGGTTTTTTTATACTTTCAGTTGTGGTTTAGTTTTGATTTGGAGAATGAGCAGAGAGGGCATAAAAGGGAGAAAGAAAAGGGTTTTATCTGCAGTGAGAGTGAAACCTTTAATAAAACATAAAATGAGGAATTTTTTTTTTTAAATTAATAGGCAAGGAGATAATCATAATTAATAATAATAGGTTAGTGCAGAGTTAGAATTGAGACATCACATGACAAGGAAAGAAGTGGATTTGTCTGTGAGTCTGTCTTCAAGTGGGACAGGAAACTATTTGTTAATGTGTAGAACCAATTACATCCAGAATAAATACATGTTGGTGGAGGTTGGAAAATTGATGCAAATGTCAAGTGCTTTCTTCCTTTTTCTCTGCCTTTTTAGAATGTGTTTTCTGAATATTAAAACAGCAAATTAACGTTTAAAAATTAAAATAAAGGAATTAGGTATCATAACATCAGTTTAATTTTATATAAAAATATATATTTTTAAATAATTTTTGTATAATAATATTTATATTTAAATTAATAAAGTATGTAATAAATATTTTACTAAATTAATTATCACTTATAATAACATAATTTAATAAACTTTTGTCCTATGTAGATGGGAGTATTCCTATTATGGATCCGAAATTGAGCACACCCGTGTTTCTGTTGTCTTAGATAACCCGTGATTTAAATCCGTGATTAATTCATTTGTCTGTTGCGTTACCATATCCACATCTTTAATAATTTAAGTTGAGGATATATTATTAATTATAAAAATATTTCCTCTAATTTTAAAAAAATATCTACTAATTAATTAATAAATTAACTTCTAAAAAAATGCTAATTTATAGTTGAAACAAAGAGTAATTAGTGGAGTTATAATATATTTAATTATTTATATATTTTTCATAACATCCTTTGATAAGAACTTTGAATCCCCACTTGCATTAAATAATTTATGGCATGTTCGGACATGTGTTCCTCTTTTATATATGAAAAAATAATCTTAAAAGCTGAAACCAAATGTTTTAAATTATAAAGTATGCAATCAAAGGTTGAAGATAAATTCTGAAGAGTTTGTTAAATAGATGGTTCCAGAAGAGAGAAAGAAAATGTACAGACAGTTGCGAAGTTAATTAAATTAAAAGTGGTAGTTGACATTTATTTAGGAGTGTATTCCCAATTTTGCATTGTTAGGTTTTGGTGCTATGAATTGCACAATCATAAATCACACGTTTGAGAATATGATAGAATCCACGTTTCAAGAAGAGAAATCGCTGTTAGATGTTGTTCCTTATCTTTGCAAGAAACGTCGTTGTTTTGCCTCTACAATTTTTCGTAAACCTTTGCTGTTTGGTTTTGTGTTTTGTTTTCTGATTTTCACTTTATGTTTAAGTCGTACCATAAAAAACAGAGTTTTTTTTTTTTTTTTAATGTGGTGATGAAAGTTTAAGGTCTTAAATTTTTTTTTTCATCAAAAAACTTTTGTATGTCTCAATAACAGAATTTCAGACAGTCATTGCCATTTTTATGATTAGTCTCTCTTAAACAAGCGATATGGGAAAATGCTTTTTTTTTTTTAAATAACAAAACGTGGTTAAAATTGACCTCTTGTCTAATTTTTTTTTTTTTTTTTTCTAGTTAGAGGTTAGGTGTCATATGAAAGCAAAAGTCCAGTTTGTCTCCAATTAATAACCGCATGAAATATCAATTCGGGACCGCACCCTTTCTTTTTACCGTTCATAACACGGAAAGTTTCAAATCCGGATTCCATATAATAGTAAAATTTTACATATTTCTTTAAAAAGTTGATTATTCTGTTTACCCCTTTTATTGCAAGTACAGTTGCCGTCAATACTGCAGCCTGCAAGCTAGCTGGTATTGAATGAAAAATAAAAGTAATTCAGCTTTTCGGAAACTTGAATGCATGCACAATTATTTGAGATCCTCAACTAACTCACCTCTTCTCTACCTCAA
Organism: Manihot esculenta; assembly: GCF_001659605.2. Taxonomy (NCBI): domain Eukaryota; kingdom Viridiplantae; phylum Streptophyta; class Magnoliopsida; order Malpighiales; family Euphorbiaceae; genus Manihot; species Manihot esculenta. Next base: position 8,375,541 of record NC_035175.2, on the reverse strand, counting down.
TTTCCCACTAAATTCCATGTGCTACTTCTATACTTTGCATTTCCAGTTTCCACTTCACCTCAGTAGCAATAGGCAACAAATTCCCATATTAGAAATCAATTTCAAGTACCAAAATCATTGTAAAAAAAAGATTGCAACTACAAAAATGTGATAAGAAAAAAAAAAGAGGAAGGAAGAAAGAAATAAAGGTATGGCTGCTTGTCAAATATTAATTATGCATCCCATACTTTTAATTTCTTTATCTGCCTCTCAATCCCTCCAAGCTGCCCTTGGGCCTGTAAAAACCAAGAGAAATAGAAGAAGAAAAGTATTTGAGGCTTAGATGAATTGTATTTGATAATTTGTAATACAGAGATTACATTGCTTTATATAATATTTCTAAAACCTAAAAAATAGCTATAACAGAAAATAACCAAAAAGATTTACAAGATTATAATACAGATTATAATGCAGAGAATATCGGAACTGTAGTCACGTAGTTTCACTAATACCCTCCCTCAAGCTGATGGTGTAGAAGTTCGAAGCCGAAGCTTGTCACGAAGAAAAAGAAATGGTCCCTTTGCCAATGGCTTTGTAAGAATATCTGCTATCTGATCAGCAGAGCTTATAAAACGAATAGCAATTGTTCCATTTTGAACTTGTTCTCTAACAAAATGATAGTCAAGGGCCACATGTTTCGTTCGGGAATGAAGAACAGGATTAGAGGACAAGTAGACTGCCCCAATATTATCACACCATAACGAGATTGACAACTTATGGCCATAACCAATTTCACAGAGGAGAGAACGTAGCCATAAAGCCTCAGCTGCAGCATTAGCTAAAGCTTTATATTCACTTTCAGTTGACGATCGGGCAACAGTTGGTTGCTTTTTAGAGGACCAAGAAACTAAATTTCTGCCAAAATAAATCAAATAGCCACCAGTAGAACGGCGATCATCCGGACAACCTCCCCAGTCACTATCCGAAAAACAATGAAGTTGAAAATCAGCACTGGGTGTGATAAATAACCCATATGTACTTGTTCCCCGCAAGTATCGAAGCAATCGCTTAACAGCCTGCCAATGTAAGATTGTGGGAGAGTGCATGAATTGAGCCAATTTATTGACGGAGAAGGCTATATCAGGTCTCGTCAGAGTCATATACTGTAAAGTACCGATTACTTGTCGATAACATGTGGCATCAGACAATTTTTCACCCATCAACTTACTAAGATTTGGAGTTGTCGGCATAGGAGTAGAAAATGGTTTTGCAGCAGCCATATTATGATCACTCAGAATACCTTCAAGATATTTCTCTTGAGATAATAGTAAACCATCATTAATCCGGCTGACTTGAATACCTAAAAAATAATGCAAGTCACCCAAGTCCTTCACAGGAAACACAGAACCCAATTTTTGAATTATGTTCTGTAACTCATGGGAATTGGAACAAGTTAGAATTATGTCGTCCACATAAATCAAAATAAAAAACTTCAAGGAACCACGACATAGATAAAAAAGAGAATTATCAGCTTTGGATTGCTTGAACCCCAATGAGAGAAGAAAAGTAGTTAACCGCATAAACCATTGGCGAGGAGCCTGTTTCAACCCATATAAAGATCGTTGAAGCTTACAAACATGTTCAGGAAATGACGAATTTTTAAAACCTGTGGGCTGCTCCATATATACCTCTTCATGAAGAAAGCCATGAAGAAATGCATTGGATATGTCAATTTGTGTAATGGACCAATGTGAAGAAACAGCCAGAGAAAGTATCGTCCGGACCGTTGTAAATTTAATTACCGGAGAAAAGGTTTCTTGGTAATCAATACCACACTGCTGGGAATACCCTTTGGCTACTAAACGAGCTTTGTAACGATCAATGGTGCCATCAGCATGCCGTTTAATGCGAAAAATCCACCGATTGCCAATAACATTCTTATTCAATGGTCGAGGAACCAAAGACCAAGTCTGATTTTGAGTAAGAGCAGAGAGCTCTTCCTGCATCGCTACCCTCCATTCTGCATATGGTATAGCTTGTTTAACTGATTTAGGTTCAGTCACTAAATAGTTTGGTTTGGTGTTGATGACATAGGCAAATTTCTTTGGTTTTGGGTTGGGTCGTAGGAGCATAGGATGTGTTCTAATTGGCGGAGTTACTGCTGGTGTGACAGGGTCAGTAGTAACAAGGGGTAGAAGACTGAGGCCAACATTAGTGGGAGAAGTGTCAACTGGTAAATGGGCTTGAGGAGTTCGGGTAAGAATTGGAGATGATGGCAAGGTGGGTGCATGTGAGTGAGAAGCAGCATTAGTGGGAGAAGTGTCAACTGGTAATTGAGCTTGAGGAGTTCGGGTAAGAATTGGAGATGATGGCAAGGTGGGTGCATGTGAGTGAGAAGTTGGAGTTATTATTTGTGAAGTGGACGATAAAGGTGAAGAAACATTACCTGAAGAGGATACGGATGCCAAGACTTGTGAAGGAAGGTCAGCACTAGTAATAGTAATCCATGGTTCTTGAATAGGACGGGAAACAGGAACGAGAGAAGATAAATCAGCATACGGAAAAATAGTTTCATGAAGTTTGACATGCCTAGCTAAATAAACTCTATTAGTTTTAACATCAAGACAACGAAAAGCACAATGATTAGGACTTAAGCCGAGATTGACACATTGAACAGAACGAAAAGAAAATTTATTTTTATTGTACGGACGCAACAAAGGAAATATAGCACAACCAAAAGGTTTAAAAATTGAATATTTTGGATGCTGAAGATATAACATTTGATACGGTGACTTTTGGTGAATGACATGACTAGGAAGAACATTGATCAACATAGCACTTTGCTCTAAAGCAAAATTCCAAAAACGTTTGGGCAAGTTGGCATGAGCTAAAAGAGTAAGAGTAGTATCAACCAAATGCCGAATTTTCCGTTCCGCAATACCGTTTTGCTCATGGGTGTAAGGACAAGCAATGCGATGAATAATACCAGTAGAGGTGAAGTACTTATTTAACTTTTGGTACTCACCACCCCAATCAGAATGAAAAGCACGAATTGTGGTATTAAATTGACGTGTAACCATTTGCTCAAAGTGGAGAAAAGTATTATAAACATCACTCTTATGTTTTAAGAAATAAACCCATGTAAAACGTGTATAATCATCAACAAATAGAACAAAGTAAGAATGACCATGAAAAGATTTAACAGGGGCAGGACCCCAAACATCTGAATGGATTATTTGAAATGGAGAAGAACTTTTATGTTCCACAGAAACTAAAGGAATACGAGAAAGTTTCCCTAACAAACAACTAGAACAAGGCTGTAAATTATGAGAAGAACTAGAAATTAAATTCGATTTAACTAAGGCAGATAACTTGTTACGATTCGGATGACCTAAACGCACATGCCAATCATCCATGGTAGGTACAGTAGCAGTCATGGCTTGTTTTGAAAATCTTAGTGCATACACTCCATCTTCACTGGGTCCTTGCATCAGTACCTTCCTCGTGCGTTGGTCCTTCACAGCAAAAAAAGTAGGCCAAAACTCAAAAAAACATGAATTGTCATTGGTAAATTTTTGAACAGATAGTAAAGGTTTAATAATTTGAGGAACATGAAGAACATTATGCAAACGAAAAGAACCAGATGCAGAAGGAAGAGTTGCGTTACCAGTATGAGCAATCTGTAAACCATTACCATTACCTACTTGCAGATTATCATTGCCATTGTAATCACTATATGTGCTCAGTGATTGCAAATCTGGAGTAATATGATAATTGGCAGCAGTGTCTGGATACCATGTTCGCGGCTGCTGTGGTAGAGGAGATGGAGCCGCAACATAATTCGCCTGAGGATTAAAAGGTCGAGCCTGATAAGGACGAGGCTGACTTTGAACAAACTGTCCTGATTGTCCAGAATAATTCCGTTGAAAACGCCGACGACAAACATTGGCAGTATGGTTTCTGCCATTACAGATTTGGCAAGGTCCCCTCGGCCTATTACCTCCAGATTGATTAGTACGATTGCCACCATTATTACGAGTCCTATTTGTTGCATCAGATGTATTAGAAAAAGAAGAAGCAGATGAGTTTCGAACAACCATATTTGCTTGCGGATGTGAGAGGCTTTGAAGAAGAACTTCATGTGCAACCAACTGACCATGTAATTCATAAAAAGAGACAGGTTCTGGTCTGATATTTAATGATGTAATAATGGAATGGTAATCAGCTCCAATGTTGCGATAAATGATAGCATTAAATTCTGCAGGAGAGAGAGGTTTCCCGGCAGCAGAAAGCTCATCAGCTAAGGCTTTGGCTTTGTTGAGAAATTGAGAGACAGTTAAATCATCTTTCTTGAGAGATTGAAGTTCAATATGTAATTGCAGTTGTCGATTTTGAGATAAAGCACCAAAGGATTGTTCTAATGCTTTCCAAACCTCTTGAGAAGATTTAAGACCAATCACATACGGGAAAATTTCTTCCGTAAGCGACGCAAAAATCCAAGATAGTAACATTTGGTCTTTGCGAAACCAGATAGCATACATGGCAATTTGAATATATATTTGGGTGAAAATTTCTTCCGTAAGCTCTACAAGATTATTTTGATAAAGTTTAAAGATATAAATATATATTTGGGTGAAAATTTTACTATAAATAAAAACCATACATGGCAATTTGACATCGATAATGGGGACAGTAAAATAAATGACAGACATGGTTGTTTGGTAGAGGCTGGACCAAATTAAGCTTGAACAAAGAACACTATTTTCCTAAATTTTAGCAAAGGGGTAATAATCTTAATCATCAAAATCAAACAAATGTAAATATTTATTTTTTATTGTCTTAGATAATATTACAATATTATTTCAATTTTAGATTTTTTCTATTATTTTCCTATTCTATGGCAAAATATGTCGAAATGCTGCGTCGGGTTGATTGGACCCATCCCAATTTAGTGGGTGTTCACTTTGGTAGGTTAGGTTGCGGCCCAAGACTAGCGGTTAAACGGCTCCGTATCGTAGCTCGGCCCTTCAACGCCAAAATGAAAGCTCGAGTTCCAGATACCTTTTACAGTTTTGCTTGCTTTGCTCAAGGCTGCTCCTGATATCAAATCCTCTGCTCTGACCTCTTTCACTTGAAAAGCCCTAGGTACGCTTCTATCTCTCATGAATTTTTTGTTGCTAAGATTAGGGCTAGGTATTGATGGAATTTGTTTTATATCCTCTTTTTTTCCCCCTCTGAAATTTATCTAACCAAACGGTTGCAATAAAGTTAAGAGAAGTGTAATTTTGTTAAATTTTTGTCGTACTTATAATTCTTTGTAGTAGCGTAGTGGAATGGATTTGTCTTTTTTTTTTTTTTTTTTAATCTCCTGTTGGAAATATTTTTGTGCAGTAGTTGATTATAATGTGCATTTTCATTCGTCTGTGTAGTTTCACTACGTTATATCTGTAATATCTGAACTTGCTTTTTAGCTGGTTTGTTTTGATGAAACTGAGGGGAAATAGTGTGAAAGGAAGTGGAAACCTGATGCTGAACTGAACATGGACGGAGGGGAAATAGGGTTGGACTGTGCAGAGATGTGGGATAACTTTGAAGTTGGAGGAGGAGAAAGGGAAAGTGAAGGAATGGAAGAACTTGAGGAAGATGGAGTGGAATGAGATAAGGATGGGGGAGCAAGTATAATAAATTCCATGAGATTAATGATGTAAATTTTCAAATTAATTGTTGGGAGGTTCTGAACGTGTGAAGTATAGATGTGTAAATGAATTCCTTATAATTTTCCATAATTCCTTTGTTCCAGACAAGCTCATATTATTTGGTTTTTGCCTTGTTATGATTAGTTCTGCAGGTTATATTGAAAGTGGCGAGTGTCAGAGATTAAACCTTACACTGTTGCTATATTTATATATTGGTTTGCTACTTTGTTTAGGTGTAGTACAAGGGTGACCGGAGAATAAGATGAGTGCTGAGGTTGACCAGACATCTGCAGTTGAACACCACAAGAATAAGATGTCTGCAATAAATACTTCGTCGGGTGCATCAACCACTGGTCCAAAGGTCTCTATATTTGCTGCAAAGTCTGGATTTGTCATACCAAAAAACAAACTATCAGGTTCATTGGTTCCAATCTTCAGAGGAGGTAAGAAGTCAGGAGGCAATGATGCAGCCAATGAAGACAGTAAGAACCAGGAGCTGAGGAAAACGAAATGGGGTCCAGATCCATATCAGGATGCTGCAGTTAGAAGGGGAAGAGCCTTAGCATATCAGGTAGATTAGGTTTTCCCTGCAAGTAGTAAGTCTTCTAAATATTCTTTATCATAGTAACTATTTTTTCTTTATTCAAAAAACACACATCTCAACTTCAATATCAAAATGTCAATTTTCAAATGTAAAGTATTTCAATTTAAAATGGGGTAGGAGGCATTATAGCCCTGGTTTGTGGGAGGAAAATATTGCTCAGCTGGAAGCAATTAAAGGTTGCCTTTTCCCATTGGGTGCTAAAATGTCAGTGTCTTCCGTGTGAATGGCTCACATGGAAGCTTCCCGTTCCAGGTGCCACTAAGTGATATACACATTTTGGGCAGACTCGAGTGGATCAAATCACACAAAAGCTGGAGTTGGGAATTCTGGAACCTGTTGAAACTCAAGACCTACAAGCTGATCAGAGTGCAGATCTCAAGTTGTCCAGTCCACCAATTGACATCAAGGTAAATTTATGGTTGATTGTGCATCCCTTTTTCGAAGAATACTTTCTACTTCCTCATTGTCATTTGTATGTTCCTGAGCTCTTACAATTTTAATTTTTGGTGAAGGAGTTGAAACTTGAAAGGCGGGAGATTATAGGTATGCTTGATTTTTCTTCTCTATCTCTTTTCAATTGTACATTCCTTTGCAGAAATAATGTTGGCAGTGCCCTGATATTTTTAGTGTTTACTATTTGAGAGCATGCAGTCAAGTGCTTAAATGGATTGAAAATTTCTCATCTAGTGCATTTGGCTGATTTCTCTCACTGGTTAGCATTTTCAATTTGAAAAATTTTTGGAGGGAAAGAGTAGAGGAATTGAAGTTGAGTACAAGGCAATGGAGTGGGTTTTGAAAAAATATGACTTTTTCCTTCTCATCTCATGAGTAGCATGTGATTTTGCTCACTGTTGGCCTTTTCTTTTTTAGCTCAGCATTTTTTCTATGAAAATAAGCTCTGGCCCCTATTGTCAAAACCACCATTTCAGCTATTGAACCAGAGAAATGTACTTGATTATAAATTGTTAGCTCTTTTAATCACTTGAACTAAAAGAAAAAGTAAATAAACAAAAGAGGGAGAAATAAAAATCAGGTCAAAGCTTTGGGTGCTGCTAGGCTTGCTATACCCATTCCTTTCATAGACTGGTAGTTGCTATATATGGCATCATTTTCTTTTAATTATTGTCTTTTTAATTTCCAGGTGAAATACTCAAACTGAATCCAAGCTACAAGGCACCACCTGATTATGAACCTTTGCTGAAAGAGGCCTCAGTTCCAATTCCTGTAGGTTAAAGTTTGGATTGCTTGATTTGATTTCTATCTCATCTTTTCTATATTCTGCAATTGCAATTATTATATAAAAAGGCATTTAATTACTTTCAGGATTCGATTCTGTAATCTTATTCTTTTAGTTTTAGATGATGATCCTTGGAAATATGTGCCACAAATAAATTAGGCAATAGCCACTAAAAAAGCAAATTACTTGAATTTGGATTCAGTTAAGCCTGAAAGCTTGATTGGGATGTAATTGTGGTCATTGAGTTCAGTAAACAGGCTAGAAATTATGAATCCACAAACACTTCCAAGTGCAATTAGCTGGTTGGATTTTCAATATTATGAGTGGACTGACCTTTATGCATTCTAAGTCTGTCCTAGCTATCCTTTTGTGACTTAAATAGTGATTAGACATTGTAATGGCGAGGTTTCTGCAGGTCAAAGATCACCCTGGGTGCAATTTTGTTGGTCTATTATTTGGGTCAGGAGGAGAGACTCACAAGCGACTAGAAAAGGTATGTTTGGCTGGTGCCATCTTATGTTACTGCTTGTTGGTAAACAAGGGATGGCTCGATGCATTTTGTTTGTTGTGATGTGTGTTTGAGTTGATTTCTAATTTTCTATTCATTTCTACTACTGTTTCAGGAAACTGGAGCTAAAATACGAGTATTTGGTACCAAAGCAAATGCAGGAAAGAAGGTAAATCATATGTGTAATGTGAAATTACTCTCATAAATATAATTGCACCTGAACATTTTGCTTTTCATCTTCCTCTTCTAATTCTTTTCTTTATCCATTTCACATCTTCCTTCAAAATTTTGTCAGTATGTAACTATGGAAACAATGATATTCTGCAATTGCTCAAATAATCTTGTTCCTTTCCCAGGTCGAAATTTCTCCATCTGATATGAATGAGACCCACTTGGCTTATGAGGAGTTGTATGTTCATGTATCAGCCGAAACATTTGAGAAAGTTGATGAAGCAGTTGCCCTAATTGAATTGCTAATAACCTCAGTATCAGTGAGTTTGACCATTCTGAAGATCAATATTTTTATCTTCATTGATGTTCATCTAAATTTTACAGTTTGGACGTGATTACTTTATTTTTGGCTTGTGTTCACTTGGTTAATTATTATTATTCAGAATTATGCTTGCTTTTTTATAGGGAAGTCTAGTGGCCGGGAATAATGTGAATGTTCCAAATCAAAGTCAGGAGGTATCTGCTCCTTTTAGAGTCCCAAATGGTGACCAGGGAGTGACACAATTAGCATTTGGACCTGCACAAACTCCTCAACGAGGTCAGTTTCAATACCAAGGACCATGGTTACCATCAGTCTCAGCTCAAGCTCAAGTGCACCCTCCTGGCTTCATTCCCCTTCGTAATTCTTCTGTACCAATTGATAACAACCTTCTGCATGTACAATCACCTTTGACTCCTACAAGCATGCCCTCACTGTTTGGGCCTCGACCAATTCCTTCACCTGGGTTCAATTCAAATTTTCTAAATGGGTCTCCTGTTCCTTCCAGGCCACAGCTGCCGATTCAAGTTCCATCACATCCATATGCACCAAGAAACCTTCCCATGCCAGCTCCTCAGCCTTCATCTGTTCAATCTAATGTCTTGGCTTCACTTTCATTCACTGGTAACCAAGCCCCACCTGCCATGCCATCTCCAGTTGCTGGACCATTAGTGCCATCATTGCCTCAGCCTGTGTCAAGTGTTCCACCAGGACCACAATCTGACAGATCATTGACATCTGTGGGGAGCTCGTCTGGATGGCCTCTGGCTTCCGGTGGTGTTCCAGCACCTTTAGTTCCAGGTAACATGGGACAAATGGTTCCTCCCATGGGTTCTTTGCAGGGGCCTCGGCCAGTAGTTCCACAATCAGGTTTTTTGTCTTCTGCACTGCCTTCAACAATGCCTGCAGCTAATATAGTTCCTCCTGTATCATTTCCATCTGCTCCTTCCTCAATCAATGTTCTGATGAATCAAGTAAGTGGAGCCTCAAGTTTAGTTTCGGTTCTGCCCCCTCAAGTGAGTTCTTCCTCTACACCTCTATCTCATGCATTAATAAACCCTGTGTCGGGAAGCACGCCAATTTCTTTGCCAATGACATCTGCATCACAGCCAACTCTGCAGTCTGGAACTGCGGGATCCTTTCCCGGAAATGTGTCAAATCCTACTCTCACACGACCAGCAATAGCTGGTCCTGCGATGCAGCATTCAGGTCCTGGTGATTTCACTTTTCAACCTTGTCATCCGCAGAATCTGGCACCTCATCTGAGGCCAAGCAATCAACCTATGACTCAGGATCCTCCACTTGCTAGACCAATGATGCAACCATCACCTCCAGCACCATCTTTCAGGTTGGCTGTGCCAAATTCAATTCCTCCACCTGGTATGCCTGTATTTCCAAGGTCACAGGTAAGCAATCAAATGGGTCAAACTCAGGCTCACATGTCCGCTATTCCTTTTGTTGGCAATTCTGCTGGCCCAGTTCCACCCAGAGTTCCAGCATTTTCAAATGCAAGTCCAATTATACCTCCAGCTCGAAACTTCAGTCAGGCTGCCCGACTGCCTGATTTGCCAGGCCCCTTTCCTCCTAGACCAGGGAATCCCCTACAAGTTCAGCATAATTATCCAGGTCCTATAACCCCGCGTGGCAATTTCATGGGACCAAATCAACAATCCAACAGAAATCTGTCTTTTGCACCTAGTCCTGGAGGGCAACAAATTTATGATCCATTTTCACCAACCTCTGTTCCTATAAAGCCTCAACAGCCAGGAGGTAATCTGTTAAATGGAAGAAAGCAGGAGACTGACCCTGAATATGAAGATTTGATGGCCTCTGTCGGAGTAAAGTAAGCGTTTAGAATGAATTGGCTAATTTAGGTTTTTCTGAAACAAACTGTTTCTTGTTTCTCTTTGAAATGCAACTTCTTGTGAGGTATAGCGAGTTGTGTTAAAGTGGTCATATTTGAAGGAGTAGAACTGGAGATGACTATTATATTATGTTTCTATAAATCCTCTCCTAAAATCAACAGGAGTGTTGAAGACGCGGGAGGATGTGGAAATTTTCATCATCTGAGTTGATATAACAGATGAGTTTACTAATATTATTAAACCGAACTATAGTGCAAAATATGAGTATTTCCCTTTCAGTATTTGTACTTTACCCTCCCAATAGAAATTTGTAGCTTACTGCTAGTGTGGAGGTCCTCCGGGTGGAAAGAAAACAATGCCCCATTATATTTCTTTCTTTTTGGTAAGGAACCCACTATTGAATTTGAATTTGGCCGATTGACATATTCAGAATATTTGTTATCATTTAGGCATTTTCATATCGTTGGTTAATTATGCTCTTTTTAGACAAAAAAAAAAGGTACTAAAAAAAGTGGTCAATTTCAATTTTTATAACAATAATGTCGATTTGTATCATAATATCTCCAATTATTCATGAATCTCCGTTAAGTAAAGGGCAAAGTTATTCTTTATTTCAAAGCTCTTCTTTTCTTTCTCTTCTTTTTTTCCTCAAAAATAACCCGCAGCAAGTCACCTGGACTATAACCGTCTCCTAGTCCTTGCAGAATAATCTTTCTTTCTTCTTGCATGATCAACCCAAATATTGAAAAAGAAAAGATTGGAGAAAATGAAACGTGCGCCATTCAAAGATGTGGGAATGGGGAGCATATAAATGCATAGCAAGCAAGAAATGATGCATTGTCTATATCATATTGAAGCAAAATAATCTCATTTAGATGACCACTGTCGCCTTTAAAAGTGGTAAGATTGGCAAAAAGCAGAAGGTTACATTCCCAACTTGTTGATTTTTATGTACAAGTGAAGTTTGAATACATACAAAAGGAGAAGTTTCTGAAGAAGACTTCAGACAGAAGGGCCAGATCTAAGCGCTCTCTCTAATTTCTCAGCCTTGACATAGTCATTTTCTGTGAGAGGACCTGCCGGAAAAGCTGTGATTTCCACCACCAGATGTGGGGTTGGGAGTTCATCAAACAAAACCCTCACATTGTTGCAGCACACACTTTCGCCATGAGCAGTCTCTCTCCTAATTTGACAACCCTATAACAGTAAAACAAATTCTGCAGAATGTCAGTCCAAGCATTATTTCAAATTCCCACATTTGCCAATGCACTTAGAAGGACAAAGGAATTAGAGTTCTAGAGATTGTTTTTTTAACATGGCGTTACCTTGTGGGAAGTGGCATCAGTAAAATGATCATCATCAGATAGTAATGATGCAATTGCTTTAAGAAGGCGTCTTCCTTCAGATTTGGAAGGCACCCTGTAGTTCCTTTTAAGTGTTCCCTTCGTTGTAGGATGCCATTTGCTCACCAATTTCCTTTTGTCAGCTGCTTCCTTGTCTGCTGAAAAAATTTAAAACATTGGAATTATACCCTCTGGAAAAAGAAAGGTAAACAATTGACAAACTTTTAAATCCTCCAATACTTAAGAAGATTCTACTTGCTCCCTGAATGAATTTTAGAAACATAAGAACACCAAAATTCACACAAAAAACTATTGTCGCTGAAGGATGCATAAACCTGTTGGAATCTAAACAGAAAGTAGCTTGGCACACGGCATTGAGAACTTTACAGGTGAGACGAAAAAATGCCACTTATTGTGTAAGCCATCGGTTAAATAATATCTACTACATCTTCCAAATTGAAAAAACCCTTCCCCCAAATTTAGAACTTAATACTAGCAAAAATATAAACCTATGGAGGGAGATAAGGAGAGAGAGAGAGAGAGAGAGAGAACTTGGTGCATGTGGGATTGAGTATCCAGTGGGAAAACTACAACACCACAAATCATCCATTGAATTTGAAAGCTAGGCTCACAACAATCTCAAGCCAACAAATGAATTGTTATTTTGCTTACTTGAATCTTCAAACTCAACCTAATTAGTTATTCCTTCAATCTCAGCTCCAGCACCAGACTCCTCTTTGGATCCACAATTAACTGAAGGCCCTTATTATATAAAAAAACATACTCTTGAAACATATTCCTAAAGATAGAAGATTAAAATGGTTTTAGTTACAAGTGGGGACACTTGTTAAAGATCATCTAGCAAGGAGATCAAGTCATTATAATTTTAAAACTTGTATCTAAATATTAAAGAAAAGGATTACCATTAAGAAAAGCTTAACTTTTGACCAATTTGCACTACAGCCTGAACCTCAAAAATCATAAATAATAGCCTATGCTTTTACTTATTTGTTGTAAATTGTAGCCAAGCTACTCAGATACAGAAGCTAAGATTATTGATATTAGGCTACTAACTATATCAGAAGGCGTGTTTAATTTCTCCATTTACGTTTTAATCTTACGGGGGGACTAAATCAGGTAATTTGGTCACAATTTTCATGGAATAATTATACATTATAATTGACTAATCTAAAAGTTAGCTATAATTGCATATTGAAACGATGTCTTAGGCCTTCCTTTTTCCTTGGTAATTAACCCCCGATAAAATTCTACTCCTGTAAGATTTTAGGAACAAACGAATAACAATAAATCAGTCTTTCCAGACAATAGTGGTTTAACATCATGTTGTACAAAATCACATCTTTCTTCTTCAACAAGTTCAACACTGTTAGTTTATATGATTCCTAGTTTTAGAAGACCTAACATTTATTTGATGAAATTTTATATTAATTCACAATTTATTGTTGAATACTCATCTTCATGATCTCAATGTCTTGTCATTTCAAAATGCAGAGAGAAAGCTGAAGAAATTGACTAAACTTGGCCTCACAAGGAAAGAAAAAAGTTAAAAGAAATTGACCAGATAATCTCAAAGACTACAACGTCCAATAAGATTGAAACTGAAAGAAGATTCCAGATTCTTCCAACATCTATGATTGAAAACTGCTGAAAGAAATTCATAAAAAGAAAAAGTGTGAAAATCACTGTGTGACGGAAATACAAGAAACAAACCCGCTAACCTGGTTTCCCTTGTTTGTTCTCAAGCCACTTAGAGAATCCCAAATCACCTGATTCAGCACCTGCACCGTCCACACCTAGAACAAAAAGCAACTTGCAACTCAAGTCTACCCAAAAGAAAGGGAAGAAAAAACAAAAGCCATCATTGAAGTACCAGAGACAAGTGGGTTAGCTATTGATCCAGCTAAACCAGCCTTCAACAGTGCGTAGAAGATGCAAAGCCTGCCTGCAAATAAAAGTGGAGCCTCAAGCAGAGAAGCATTGGTTGTGATCCTTTTGCAGTATTACAAGATCTTTCCCTTAAATAAAGAAATCCTTTCAGGGATTTTGAAGGATGATTAGCATCAAAACTGGTAAACAGTGATTTGGGTAGAAAACAAGCGTTCGAATTGTTAAAGTTAGTGTGAATCGTGGATTGAAAGGGTGAAGTGTAAATGGATTGTACCAGAGAGAGTAGCATTTCTTGTTCTTGGCTTTCACTGAGAATGGGAAATATCTCTGAACTGAGTGAAGTATTGGTGATCAGATCATGACGACGACGACGACGACGACGGTGATGGTGGCTCTAAGCTTAACAGTCAATGGGCTAAGGTCACTCGAGAAAACGATGTCGTTCTTAACGATTTTGTTTGGAATCGGTTTAGTCATGCCGCTCAATTTTTTAATTTGTCTTATTTTTACTTTTTTCTTTAAATTAATTTTAAAGTCTTAATTAAATTTAACTCATCTCAAAAATATAAAAAAAAAATAACTTTTTTGACTAAATCAAGAAATTAATATTAAAATTTTTTATAGTTAATATAATTAAAAAAATTAAAAACCTTAATCCAAAAAAATTTAATTTTATAGTAAATTAAACTTACCAAAAAAATAGGTAAACAATTATAAAATTAAATATTTAAGCGTGGCTCCAACTGGGTAGTTGTTTTAATATCCCATATGACTCGATTATGTCTCCACATACTTGGCCTTCACCACAATTTTCTATGTTTTTTGGTTTCATTCTTAATTATTCTAAGAACTCGTACCAGAGACGAGTGTTAACTGCAGACACAAAAGATATGGGTAAAGTTATGGAAAATACATGCTCGCATAAATACTATCTCCATATATAATCAAACCGAAAAACTGATGATGAGAAAAAAAATCAAGATGGACAAGACAATATGGCATTTATAGACATTTCTTTTCCTTGCTATTGTTTCATTTCCTATATTTACAGAAACATGATTTCTACTAATTACATGGAAATAAGAAACCTCCATTTTTCTATTCTACTAGGAAGATGCGAGTTCAGACACCAGAGAGTGATGCTTCTCTCCCAAGGTTAGGTTCCCATGACACCAGTCACAATCAAAACTACAGCTACAAAATGAAGAAACCTTATTCATATCTTCACAAACCGAACATCACTCTGACCAAATGCAGTTCCGCATCCAGGGCATTTCCTATGGCGAATCTCTAAGTTCCTCTGGATACATGGATTGCAGAACAAATGATAGCATTTCACTATTACTACCTGCCAAATAAGAGATTAACCCAAATATATCAAACTTACTCAAAGGAGCTAACATAATTAAACAGGTGCAAGCCACGAGATTGTTTGATACACCCAGTGCACTTATAAGTAAAGCACCCTCTCTCATTCACCGTAGGATCATCCTTCCACATTTTCAACTGAATCCCTCGAGTGAGATACTTACTACCTTCAAGTGCACTGAGCACTAAAAAGTTTCCTACACATGCCAGCAAACAGGTGCACTTACCTCCTTTGGCCGGTCAGAACACACGCTGCACTTGAGCATACTTTTGCATTCTTTCAGTTCTTCCTGGAGTCGTTGTATAGCAGCTTCACCACTCTCAGAACTCAGCTCAGCAATCTTATCATTCAACTCCATGAGCTCCTCCTGAAGTTTCTTCCTTTCACTTCTGGCTTAACAAAAGCACTTAATCAGATATAATGAGCACTAAATACAACTATACAGATATGGCTCGAGACATTACAAGACTATTTCAGCTTCATTTCACGTTCTTCTTGCAGATGACCTATCACCAACTTCTAAACCCCCAAGTGCATTAGAACAATCCTAAGTGTAACATGCTTTAATCAAGTATCACTACCCACTACTACTGAATACTAAATGGTGTCTAAGTGGGTGGTATGCTAGTAACCCAGCTCTGGGTGGAACCACAAGCCAAAAAGATCAGGTAACAGCCATCAACTAATTTAACTACATTTCATCTAAATATCAACTATATTTAGTAATGTAGTTTATATTCATCCGCATAAGCATATATTCTATATATCCTGTCTGTGACCCAAGCTCATCTTGCAGGGAAAAACCTCTTCTCTTCACAACTATTCTCTTCTTTTAATAATAGGAAATTTGACAAGTTCTTTTATATTTTGTAGGCTGCTGGGAAATTTTATATTTTGGTAGGGGTATTTAACAAATTTTCTATTTATGTCTCTCTAGAAAAGACCGTATGGACATATTTAGTTTTTCAGTTGTAACTGAATTATTATGGGGTGAGAAATTGGGTTCTGCATCAACAGGAAAACACAGTTCTGCTAAGTGATAATGCAAACGTCATGTATGTGATATAGGGAGGAGGGTTAAAGACGCAAACATTTTATGCCATGCAGGATATGTCGGTCTCTACTCTTACATCAATGCTACAAAATGCAATAGAAATGAATCTGATACAGAGAATAAGATCAAACTTTCAAATCTAATCATCACAAACATATTAAACCCACCTTTCATTGTGTAATTCAGTTTGAACTTCATCTATCTTCTTCTGGATTTGCTCATATTCCTTCTCAGAAGAAGAACCAGAATATTTTAGCCATTTCAACTCCTTCTCAGCATCTATCAATTCCCACCGTGCAGTTTCAAGGTTGACAGCAAGATGTCTGTCTTCTTCAGTAAGTCCGATTGCCTCTGCCAGACAAACCTTCATCTGCAAGATTGAATTATCAGTTGATATAGAATAAGCAATAGTGAATACGCCCACAGAGCATTTAAAAACAGTACCTGGTCCTCACTCTGGGCAATTCTCATTTTTAAATATTCTACTGATGCATTAACTTGTTGAAGTTGCTTTGACAGGGCTTGCTTCTCTGCAAGTAGAGTGCTCTGTGCCTGCTTTGTCTTCACACTATCCGAAACAAGCTGCCATATAAAACCTCAATAATAATGTACAGCAAGGTAAAGCTTCTCACTACTTAATAATGTAACATACTGATTTTACAATCACAACAAACAGGTCACTAGGGGCAAGACCTTGATATTGTAGTCGTCTCTCTCTGTCACTTGTTGCAAAAGATGTTGGTTTTGTGTTTGCATATCTTCATATGCTTGACCAATTGTCTGGAGTAAAAAAATTTAAAATCAGGAAGTGAAGGATAGGCAAACAATCAGAAGGATAGAAGGTAATTACTGATAAACAAAAACTTCTACAGACAACCAAAAAGCTGTTAAAACAGAAAGGTCAAAAGCAACCAACCTCAATTTCAGAGATATATGCCTCAGCCTCCCTATCTTTATTTTTAATAGCTTCCGAGAGCTCCCATACATCTCTGTACCAGGAGCAACAAAACATTGCCAATAATGTGTCAGTTCCTAAGAAATTAAAAGGTAAAAATAATAGCAGAATCTTCAACTACATGAGTGATATGTATCATCTGTTTTGTCATAATCTCCACAAAGGCTTCCATTCACCCAGGAAAAATGAAAAACCAGGAGCACTTCCAAAGAGAAATAGAAATGTTATCCAAATACCACAAACACCAGCATGATGCAGAAAACTTTGCTAATTTATAAGCATAATTCTGTCCACAACAATCTCAGAAGGCACAATCAACTAAATTTTCAGACAACTTTTTCTGTTCTCTCAAACAATTAGCAAATGAAATCTTTGTTTTCTCAATATCATGTCATATAAATACTTTTATTTCCTTCCCAAAGATATGAGAAATGTTGATCAAAATTTTCATTATAAATGACTCTCCTACAATCATGGAGACAATTAACCAACTTAGGGTTCTGTCAAGAAAAATCAAGCCCTAACTATATCTTTGAAAACCGACTTTCTCTCCTTCCAAGACGTCACTCCCATACGATGGAGGATGAGAAAAAAACAACCATCATTCTTGCGAAACACCCTGCTTCACATATCTGTCAAAATCCTACTCATAATCGTCATCAATTAACAAGCTCATGTCATCTTTCAAATATACAATGTCTTATCACTCAAGATTTTCTCCTGCCAGGAGGCCACCCAGATTAGAAGGACAAAATGAATAAGAATTTAATTACCCCTAGTACTTGCTTCTCATTTCTGACAAAGTCATATTAGTAATCTTCAGTTATTTCATAAAACAAGGATAAGCTACGACTCCAACACGACAGATTGCCCTACATCTCTACTGCAATCTTCACTTTCCTTATTTTTTTAACCCAATTAGAGATAATAGAACAAAGGGGGAATAATAAGGTGAGAAAAAAAATTCTCAAAAGGCAGAGAAACAAATCCTCAATTGGTAGATAAAACATATTCTCAATTTTATTAGCTTAACTCAGCTGTCAATTGTAGCAGAATCTACCAAATTTTGTAGAGAACCTAGGCCTATATATAGAGTATTTTAATCCTACTAAAGTTAGAATTAGGAACCTTAATTTCAACACTACTTCGGAATCACAAATTACAAAACACACGAAAAATCCTAATTAAAATAGAACTATGTTTCCTATACTTCTTCCTAAACTAAGTATTTCTAAAATCCGTAGTAATTCCTGCACCTTCTATTCTAGGTGCTTCCTTATATTTGAGAAAAAAGGTCAAACATCTAAATAAAATGACACCTAAATGCGAACATAACCACCAAAACATGTATTACTTCACCTCATTTGGAAAATGATAAGTAAAGCAACAGTAGCAGTTCTATAAATTTCTGAATAGACATTTGTTAACGAAGGCATTCATAAAAGGCATCACTACCTGTACTTGTTTTGACATTTTTGTTGTGTTTATTGTTAAATTTGGGTCAGGCCTAGCTCACCCCAAAAGCTAGCTCAAGGGGGAGGAGTGCCTAGAGCCCATATAAGGGGCACATTACCCCTTTCCACAACCGATGTGGGATTCAACACACCCCTCACGCCGAGAATTTTTACTGGTGCGTGGCACATTTATGGGGCGCCCAACATCGGATGGTGTTGTGTTTATAATCACTTACAATAGCATCAAATGTCTGAAGTCTCAAGGAAAAGAAAAGGAAAATGACAATAACAACAGTAGTTACGCATAGCAAATAGCACAGATCATAGAAATGAGAAAAGTAATCCATTCCCTTCTTATGAAGAATAAAAGAAGTCATTACACAAAACTTCCTGATAAAATAAAGGCGGAAGGACCTTTTTCCACACATTTTCTGGTAAATTCGACAACTCCTGACAATTAAACATACAAATTCAAACCAAGCCTTCTGTGCACACAGCTTTCAAAGAACTGACTATCAACAGAACTAACCGCTCAGAAGCATCAAGTTTGGCCCTTAATTCCACGATCTCAGCTTCAGCAGTAGAAAGCCTTTGCTGGCAGGCAGCCTCAGCCTCATTAGCAGCTTTGACTCTTAACTCCAGACTATGTTCATCCAGAGCACTCCTGAGGACTTCAGCTTGCGAGTGAGCCTTACGTTCAGATTCTTTTATTTCTAGCATATCTCTGAAAAAAAAAAAGAGTTTAATTCATTCTGAAAGATATCAAGCATGTGTAAAGAAACAGATACAGGCAAAAGACCAGCCTGAACAGCTCAATCTGAAATAGCTGGTAGCAACTTGTATCCCAAAAGTTAACATAAGGTCCTCAAACTTATAAACTAACCAGAGCCGCTAAAAACAACTATTGAACGTAGCCAATTGCATTTAGATTTTAGTTCTTGCAAAGATAGGGAAATTCAAGAGCATACTGCTCATCGTTATTAAGGCTAAAGGTGCAAAGGTTCTTGGGGCCAAGACGCAAGGCGCAAGTGTGAGCCTAAATGAAATGAGGCACAAGTAGTAAAATTTAATGAAAAAAGCAAAATTTTAGATAACCAAGAAGCATATGGCCTAAATAGCATGTTAACATTTCTTTTTTTAGACATATGTGGCATACAATCGAAAAATATATTACTAATGTCTTTTTTTTTTAAAAAAATAAAGTAATATCATAATACTGTAATAAATTACTCATATACCATTGCTAATGGTATTTAAAAAAGATAATTTCAAATAGAATAGAAATAAAGGAGTACAAAAAGAAGAGATGATAAAGATAATAAGATAATATTGAAATGACGTATGAGAAAAGATACTAAAAGCAACTGATTATTCACAATTCACCAGTGACATTAAGTCCAAACACTTCTTAGTCATCGATTTAGATTTTCGTAGATTGGCAAATTTTTTATTCAAGAAGGCTTTTTTGTTAATGTAAGTATTTTCCAAAGGTGGAAATAAAGATGCGCCATCCTAGAGTCTTGAGCCTGGAACAGGCGCACGCCTAGGCACTTTGTTATAAATAAAGAGATGGGATGAGCTGATTGGAGAAAGTGGCATTCCTAGATGCCGAGTGGATTTGAGAATAGGAGTTTGGAAGGAAAAAGTGCGTAGTCACCCTGTCAACTGGTGGTTATCTTGTTGTATGGTACTAGTATAAAAGAGAGGGACATACTTGTAATTGTGAGATTCAAAAAATCAATAAAATATGCAGAATTCTGTTCTCTCTTCTTCTTTCACTCTCCATTTTCTTCTCCCTTTCAACATCTCCTCCTCTAGTTCTCTCTAAATCCTCTCCCCTTTCTAGTTCTTCTCTCAACCCAGTCTATTTCTCTCTCTTCCTCTCCCTATTTCTCTGTTTCAGTAATTGGTGCAGGTCTGATACATAACACGCTTAAGGCGTCAGGACAGGAGCCTGGTGAGCCTTGAGCTTGAAGCATGCCTTTAATAACTATAATACTGCTAAACTTCTGCTTGTCAATCAAAGAGTTCACAACAATGAACTGGGCAAACATAATTAATGCATGCCTAGTTGCCTACTGAAAGGCAAAAGCAATGACATCTGCATACAAGCATCAACTGAAAAATAAATAATAAATAAGTAAATAAAAGACTGAAACATCAAATCTGCATCATAGCAAAATAGCAACATCGAATAATCCATGGCCCTAAATGCTAGCTTTTCACAGAATAATTTAGGTTTCTGTATCAAAGCTGGAGTCACATTCGCTTAACAGCAGTCCTCCTACACAGTTGCAACTTTTGGAATCTCGTCTAAGTTATTCAACATGAGTAAGAACAACGCAGTTTCACAGCTTATAAAATCCAAACTAAAAGATGTAATTCTGTGGTCAACACATCAGGTTGATTCAACCAACATAAGGCAGCTTCAAAATTCTATCATGGTGGAAAAATGTACAGGCCCTGGCATGTAACAGTAAGTTTTACTGTACTAATTTTACGCTAGCGGTCATACCTTGTCACCAATTTAGTTTATCATTATATAACAGTCAAGAAACCATGGAAGTTCTGCCCGGGATCAGGGGCCTCTTAGCAAACCAGCAAAAAATATTTGCCAGAATCATGACCTCCCAAAAGAGGTTTATAATAGAGTTAATCAGCTCCATCTGGCTCAAACTTCAAAGCTTAATGACTAAGCACAAATAGCACTAGTTATCAAATGAATTTGGGACCCAGAATTTGAATGATCAGCAGGAACCTAATAATAAGTTAAATTAGACTTAAAACAACTGTATAAAAATCATGTAGTCAAGTGGCAATATTTTACAACTATTAAATACCTTTTCTTTATGGGGCTAGTTTTACGCGCCAGCTCTTAGACTACAGTATGCCAGTAAAATAATTGGCTTACACCCTAGATCGTGTTCTTAAAAGATCCTAGCAGGAAGAATTTGAAGAAAATCCTACCCTTCACTATTTTTGCATGAAACTTGTTGCTTTCAGAACTCATTCATGTATCATACTGTAAGCCCAGGATCTTCAACAAAGAAGTTTCTTTCTTTCATACACATTATAATGGTATCCCAAGTTCCCAACAAATTAATTATGTGACTATGATGGTAAACTGAGAATCAAGTCAACTAATTATGATCAAACTGCAACCACAAGAGAATGGCACCCCAAAAAAGGAAAATTGTTTTAAATATCTTCTTCAATGAGTTTAATTAACTATGTTTCTACTGTATGGCATCCTAAGCTTATATGAGCTTCGAATTTTAACAGTACCAAAAGGCCATTAGCTTTTCAAAATGAATGCATAGAACATACAAAAAGAAAAAGGAGGAGAAGAAGCAACACCACCATGAGCTTCCCCAACATTTTGTCGGAGATGGCATTCTTAAAAGCAGTATACCTGCTATCATAACCTTCCTGTCCGTACATGTCCAAGATTATTTGCAGTTCAAGTTTTTCCTTCTGCAACTTCTCAATCTGCAAAACGCTCAAGTTCTTCAGTTACCGATTATTCATTTATGGTCAAAGAAACATAAGCACAATAATGTTTGAATGATTTAAACAGTATTACCCCTAAATTAGAGAGTATCATATCTCAGTGCCAACAGTACATTTGTTTTGCAAGTTGCTTACATAAAAGGAGAAGGCAATTTTTAAATATATTAGAGGGCACTAAAAAATTGATTAAAAATATGTTCTAGTCATAATAACAACTCCAAAACAACAAACAGCTTTTTCCAAACTGTTTTTTCCAATAGCATCCAAATTGGTACTATCTATGAAAGGTGCTTTTTTGATCCAGAACCTTGATGCCAAATGGGTGCTTACATGTGCCCAGCTAAATGAGTCTGAACTCCATCATTCCTCAATTCAATCCAATTCAACAAAATTGTGGTTTCAAACTTAATTTTATGATTAACTAAAACAAGAAGGTAGGATCATGTGTATGATACAAATGCTTTGCATTTCAGAAGAGGAACAACAACCAGAAAAATGTTGGACTTTTTAATTGAAATACATTCATTTCATATGGTTAAAATCAGCAGAGACTGAGAGACCAGATCAATTAGAATCCTTTCATGGAAACTGGGGATACAGACAGTGGGTTAGATAAATTCACACGAGTTTGTTCAAAGAACAAAAGCACATAAATAAAAAAGATAAGGATGTTTAGTTCAAAATAATCATAAGGATGTCAATAAAAAATGTACGAGTTCAACTGTTCATGGGAGATCAACTGTTCATGGGAGAAACCCAGGTCTGATATACAAGAAATAAAGTTCTGGCACAGGTTTTGACAAACTTACCAGAGTCTTCAGAGATTTGATTTCCGACATTTGTTCAGCACATTTGCTAGTTAAGCATTTTTGTTCATTTGTCTGCATCAGCAACAAAAGGAAGATTGTAAATTTCCAAAGGCAGGAGCTTATTTAATCGAAAACTGATAGTATAAGCAATAGGACAATTACTTCTAACTTAAAATAGTAACGGAAAAAAATAATAACCAGCACCATCAATCCATTCAAAATTTGAAACAAGGAAAAACAAGAAATGACTGGTGTACAAATCAAATTTTGGGGATACTGCAGCTAAGTGTCATATCTTGGGATTTCACTTCTTTTTAACCCTGAAGTGTAGCAACATCAATGTGACATTTACAAATTCTTGCAAAATAAGACCAAAACGTTCATTGGCAATTATCCTAACCCTCTTGTGTCTGACAAAATGAGCTCAGTTTCTCTGCTCATAGAATAAGTTCATTTGATGCACAACTGGCATGAACTGGTTGAGTATCATGCCAGAAATCCTAGAGAAAATTTTTGGATCTCAGGTGAATCATTTTTAGCCTCACATAGAAATAGTTAATTGTAAAAATCTAATCCAGAAATTTGTACTATTTCTTTGAAGTTTTTCTTTATCTATCTCATTTGCAATATTTCATGGAAAAATGAGTTAAGATTTGAAGAAAATGAAAAAGGTTACCCGAAAGTACTAAGTTGCAAAGATTTGTACTTCCTAGAGTTCAAATTGCAAGTAAAAATTAATGCAACTTCGAAGATCAAGGATCTAGTTTAATTTTCCCATTAAGTTTTATTAAGCCAGAAGCTCCTAACATTACAATTTAAATATCGACTGTCTCTTTGCTTTTCTATAATTATAATAATCCTTTTTACTGTAATCGTCTGGCAAACACCAACTTAGAATGCCATCGATGTTGTTAGTCTTAAAAGACATCATACAAGCCCCTGCCCACTAACTCCGACTTACGTGTCAAACCACTACAAGGTCTCCCAGTAGACTGACATAAAAAGAACAGAAAATAATGTGGAAAGCTAAAATTTAAAACGAGCGAGAGTCATTAATTTCCCGAGTCCAACATTTAATGATAAAGCAAGGCAACCTTTTCACTTAACAGGACTCTTAGAGATTGGGATTCTTCACGCAGAGAAAGTGCTTCATGAGCAGTCTGCTTCCACCGAGTCAACTGTGCTTCCATCATGCCCATTTCCTTAGACAAAGCAGCAGCCATTACACGGAACTCTGCTTTAATATCTTTTCTCCCTGGATCAAGAAAATTTCTTTGTAAACCAAAGTATCCCCAGTATTAGACCTTTAATAAAAACTAATTCAATAAATAATTTCACCTGAATCCTGCATAGCTTCTTCCATTTTAATCTCAAGGTCATTTTTCTCAAGAATACACTTCTGCAGCTGAAGTTCAAGCTCTTCAATTCTAGATTCAGAAGTGCCAACAATATTTCTTGCAGAATCTGCTGACTCTATTTTTGCATTGACTTCCTTCTCCCTCCTTACAACAAGAGACCTGTCAGCCTGAAATTATACTTTTAAAAAGACAACAAAAGGTACAAGAAAGCTAGACAACAAAATCCAGAAAGTTGCAAACACCTGCAAAGAATCTGTCAGTGCTTTGTATCTCTCTGCTTCAGCATGCCAATGTTGGAGCTGATCATTTAGCAAATTGTAGAGACGAGATGAATGTATATACTTGTCATCCTTCAGTTCTTCCTGTGCAAAGGCCGTATCGTCAGTTAGACTCTTAGGGAGGTGAACATTTGTGGTCCTAGACAAAACATGTATACCAATAAAACCTATGTTAACAATGCATATCAACAGACCTGAAGATTTTCCAATTCATTTGATAAAATGTGATTTTCATCTTGTGCATCTTGAAACTCAGAAAGACGGTCGGCCACTAGTATCTGCAACATTTTTTCAATAACACATCCTGCTTCTTAGTGCTTACAACACAACATACACACATGAACCACACTCTCTCTCAAAAAATGCCTGTTAATATGTACCTTTGTTTCTTCAATAGAATCCTTCAACTCTCGCAAACCCTTAGACCTCTCTGTCGGCTTTTCAGGTGTCAAGCTTCCGTTTACTGCACTTGATGCTGGAGTATGCATCCTAGCTGCTGCATCCTTTTGCATTTTCAGATTGACCAATTTTCTTCTGCTTTCTTCAAGTTCAGCCATGATCTCTTCTATCTCACCTTCAATTATGAACAAAGCACATCCAGATTTCGAAAGGGATTTAAGATGTGCCATCACCAAAAAATAGCAAATTGCAATAATGACCAAATATATGGTATCACAATCCCAAACCTATATTTATTTTAACCAATTATATGCATGTCCTAACAAACAAGTTCATGTACTGAAAAGAAATTTTAAAGAGCTGCCTCAGGGACCTGCAATGCGTTTAATCTCAGACTGATCCACTGAATTGCGACTAATAGAAGTCTGTATCTCATCAGTATACTCTTTATGCTTCAAGTGGAGAACATCAATCACATTGCGTAGATTCTTAGCTTCTTCTTTCATCATATCATCCATCCTTGAGAACTGAATGATGCTATCTGGAAACAGCAAATGAGAAACAAAAAATCAACAATGAATGAAAATTACCAATAAAAAGTACTACTATGAAGATTAATGAAGAAAAGACTAACCTAATCACAGAAATAAATATGAGAATGATCAATTAACAATTGGACTTCACATCAAGATTTCTTCTGACCTTCTGTGGATAGGTTTCCAAGCAAGGCCTGAGCTATACTCCCAGTTCTCACCCTCTGAGCATCAATAATATCTTCCAAATATTTCATCAACTTCATAGTAGACGAGCGACGTGAAGAAAGGGCTTCTTCAACACATCCAACAACTCCATTATTTCCATTGCTTTGAATAGAATCCATCCCTAACAGTCTACAAAGAAAAATCTCCTCTGCTGGGCATGAAGGAATTGAACCTATATAGCATTTCAAGTCAATATACCACACATATAATATGGTTATAAGACAGTTAAAGGACAAATATGCAATATTTCCCAGGTAACATAGTGGTAGTTAATACCGCCAGAATAGTCTGAATGGTTCAAAGTTTCCAAACCATCTTGACCTCCACCGGCTCGGACTCCGAGCAAGACCAGATCATCAACCAACTGTATAGAACAGCAAAGGAAATGAAAATGATACCCCGGCAAGCAAACAGACATGCATGAACACACAATAAAAGACTCTCATTTCACCTGATTCCATAGTTGATTCACCGTGATCAGCATGTCATCATAAGAAGTTTGTTTTTCTTTTAATAGTTGAATCTTAGCTTCAATATCCTGTAATTCATGTTTCTGAGCGTCTAATTGCTGAACAAGCTTTTGGTTCTGGTCCTGGAGAACTGCCACGTCAACCTGGAGGGGGACAACGAAAGAAAAATAAAACCAACTTCGAAATAGCTTCCTTAAATTTGATAGCCAAACATACACAAGAACGCAGATATAGACATAGCTGCCATCTCCAATCCAAAATTGAAACCTTCACTACTTAATAATTCAATGCCAGGTCCATAGTTTAACACACATTGCAATGAGTTAAAGAGCTGTGCTGGTTTATCAATAACAGCCCACTTTGAAATATCAATGCTTGCTGCTAGATACTAAGGGTTCTAAACATGGTCAGCAAACGCAATTGAGGCTAATTTTCATTACAGGAACAGATTAGTTGGAAGCGTGGACTAAACCTAACAGCTCTATTAGCCTATCAATAAAAAATAACAGAAGCTTCAGGTTCTGAACTTGAAATAGTAATTAAATATAAAACTTTAAAGTTCATTGAAATGAAATCAAGAAACATAGAATAAGCGTCCAATTTTCAAATACATATGAGATAGGGAAAGAAAAAGATTACAGTTTTGTTGCTGGGAGGAGAAGTGGTGGGGTTGCGAGCCATGGAAGGAGAGAGCAGGGAAGTCAAGTGAGGCCTCTTCTTGTCTGGCTCATCAGATTCTGCGTTTTCCATTTATTTCTTGAAATTTCCTTTTTATTTAATCTTTCGGTTAAAAAATAGCCATTAGAAAGCGCTGAAACGAGGAAGAGAGAACGCTCTGTGGTCTGATGCTCGCATTGATGGATCAAAGTGAAACCCTAGAAGCGACGAGGGGCTGAAATGATGTTATATCTGATACGACGTCGTTTCTCCTTCCTTGCTTCCGATGAACTCCTCAGATTAAATGGGCTGGGCTTGAAGACTAAGCCTGATCCAGTAATAATGAATACAAATAACATACTATTTCCCTTTCAAAATACAAAAGTTCAAATTAATAAAATTAATTAATAACTTTAACTTTATAAAAATAATTTATTTAAAATACTCTTCAAATAATCATATTTTCTATATATTAATATTAAATAATTTAAACATTAGTAAAAATATATATAAAAAATAAAAATTAATGTCATTTAAAAATTTTTAAAGCGATAAATAATTTGAAAAAAAATTTCTAAAATATTTTAATTTTAATTCATTAATAGCCGCGGGTTAAAAATTTACTATGTTTAAAAATTAAAGTTATTTAATAGAAAAATATTATTTTGTTAATTAATTTTTTTAGTATTGAACGTTGAGAAATATGTAAAATATTTTAACAAGAAACAAATAGAGTATCAGAATTTAAAATTAAAATATGTTATTTGGTAATTAAAATCCATTAATAAAAACTTTCAATTTATATGTGCAGAAGTGCAGTAATTACATGCAATGGTTAATTTTATTATGGATAAATAATTTTTAGGTTTTTTTTATATGTGTTAAAATTAATATATAACTTTATCTATTTATAAAATTTAATAGATAAATATTTTTAGGTTTTTTAATAATTTAATGACTAATTTATTGATACATCTATGTATAAATGTATTAAGAAAAAATTCATTAATTTTAAAAATAATATAATGACACAAGTTATTCAATTTTTAATAAAAACATGAGTAAATAATACAGGGTAAAAAATAACAATTGAAATTAATTTTATCGATGAGGAATTAATGGCATTTGAGATGAACACAACTAATATCCTAAAAAAAATCATATTTTAAATTCAGTTGAGTCAAACAGGTCTCTAAACACATGAACAAAATTACTTATTTCTTAATTATTATTTTATAATTTGTGATGGGATAAATATGAATATTTATTTATGAATAAAAAATAATAATAAAATTTGCATTGAATATGCCAAGAACTACATACCAAAAATGAATTAATGAAACATAAAGGAGAAGACTTCCAACTACAGAGAATTGAAGTTAGAGTTTTGTGTCTTTACTTGACTGGCATTCAAGGCTAACAACTAATTAATGTCACCACTTACTCTAAGACTTCCTAATCTCTATATATTTTGTTTTATTATCTACTTGAGAAAACGATTGGTTCATGGAAAGAGACTTTTAACTACTGCTTTTCTTCATGTTGTTGGAATTTTTTTTAAAATTATTATTATTACTAAATGTATGAAATATTATTATATATTGTTAAGAGACAAATAGAATAATCATATTAATATTGAATTAATTATTAAATATTAAATTATACATGCATATCTTATCCTGGTGATGATGGATCTTTAATAAATTATCATGATGTCCAAGTGGTAATAATTATCATGTCACAACTATCATCATCATGATTTGATTATTATTGTTTCGTTTAATAAATTTCTATGATATATTGATAATAATAATTCTAATATTTTATGAAAATTATTATAGGATTATGATTTCCTTTCCTGTCCGCGCTTGTCATTTTCTAGAATCAGATTGCTTAGAATATTCTCTTGTGTTTGAGTTGAAGTCAAGGTGGCAGAAACAGCTGCGTCTTTGTTTATTCTTGCACAAGCTGAAGCCCAAAAGAAAGGAAAATGCTCAATCTCACTTTTGAAGGAGTTTAATTTAACTCTTTTTTTTTTTAATTTAAATTAGCCCATAAATTTAAAAATAAATTAAATTCTCCAACAAGTAAAGGGTGGGATTGATTATTAATTAAAATATATAAGCCTTCAAGTGCAGTAATTTAAAAGAAAGGGTTTCATGATGATTAAGAATTCAGCAGTGAATCATCAAATCAACTTTTACTTATTACTATACACAAGAGACACAAACAACATACCAATAAGATTCACCCTGAAGCTGAGACAGACCCATCAATCAATGCAATAAGCCAAACAATTTCATGCCAATTTCCTCCCTAATCAACAACACACCTTTTTTTTCCCATGTCATTGTTTCTCACTGAGCAAACACTGTTGAATGCTTAATTAAACACAGAGTGGGATCCCACTAAAAACCTAATTAATTTGTACATATATATGACTTCAAGCTTTATCTTCTTCTTGCTTTTTACCTTTCCATGTCAATTGGGGCAAAGCTTCTTCCTATGTTCATAAAACTGTTTGGTTTGTTATCAGTCTTTTGTGATTCTACATCATCTGAGTCTTCTTCAAGCAACTGCTGATCTTCTTTTGTTAAAGATGAGTACTCAATGTTTTCTTCACCATAGTATTTGTGCATACCCAAATAGAAGCACATCACGAAAATGGTGATTCCAATCAAGAGCCAGCTGAATTGAATATTTACTAGCGACTTGGCCCTGTGTAAAGCTTCCTCCCCTGAACATCTCACAACTTGATGACCTTCTTCTGAGTGAATGAAGCAACCTTTGGGGACCAAAGATGGAGTCCAAAGAACATAGCCCATGACTATGAACCACAAACCTTGGTACATAATACTTGCAGACCTAACAAAGCTAACCATGAAACTCTTAGCCATGCCCATGCCCATGAGAGTGGTGGCTAAAGAAACAACTATAACTATTTGGAGAAGCAAATGGTATTGGCCTTCAACACCCATGTGATCAGCTGAGTGAAGATGGAACATAAAAAGCTGTTGCCCAAAGGCTAATGCTCCAAGAAATTGAGTTAGACCATACTGAGCTTTAACACCCATTTTATCAATAATTATTGCAAAAAGTGCATACACAAAGAAAGTCATTGATATTGAAGAGTGCTCAAAATTATGAAGATGGTTTGATGGTATGGTTCCATCAGGATCAAAGGGTTGGTGTCTCTCAGGACCAATGAACAGCTCCATAGACACAGAGATTGAGCTACCTACCATAATCAAGACAAGCTCTATGTACCTAAATTTTGGGGTCGGAAACCAAGGAGAAGAGGTGTAAGAATTGGGATGTTGAACAAAGAGTCTCGTGTGGTTAAACAGGTGCCAAAAACCAAGAAAAAAGAAAGCAAAG
Organism: Manihot esculenta; assembly: GCF_001659605.2. Lineage (NCBI taxonomy): Eukaryota > Viridiplantae > Streptophyta > Magnoliopsida > Malpighiales > Euphorbiaceae > Manihot > Manihot esculenta. The sequence goes on along the minus strand of NC_035175.2, from coordinate 8,345,459 downwards.
CCTGGAGCCACATGACCCACCAAAGTACCCATGAACGTTTCTGCAACCCAAAAGCAAATTCTTGGTTTTCTTGGTTGATTTTTGTTAAAATCAAGAATTGGGTATTGGATAAGAGGAAGAGGAAAGGAGGAGGAGTGTGTTGGAGGAAGATTGGCAAAGAAGGGGAGGGGGTTTTAAGAGGGGAAATGAGGGGTTGAAATTCTAAGAGGTCTAGAGGATTCTATGAGGTCCAATTTATGAAAAAATTTAGGCTTGGAGAATGAGATGTTAAACGCATAGTTTGACCTTAATTTTTTGGCAGCCTCAGCAGTTAGATTGCCCGTCTTCTAGAATCCAAATGCGTTCACATGCAGCGCTCGTACTTTTCAATGTTGAATGGCCCGAAAATCTGACACGCCGGAAACTTGCTCTGTAGAAATTTATTTGTCCAGATTCTAGATTTTTTTTTTTGCCAGACCAAATTCTAGAATTGGCTCTATTGAACCCTTGAATTATTGTTCTTCGTTTTATGAATGGATTAAACTTTTTTTTAACATTAATTCTAATTTCTAATCGACATTTGCTTTGTAGATTTTCAGTTATTAAAATGGTTATAATAAATGAGAAATTTTATTTATTTTAAAAAAATATTGAATTGTTATTGGAACTCGATTTAAGGATTTTATAAATTTAAAATAAATAAATTTATTAAGGGAATCTTTGAAATGTGAAATTAATTTCTGGTAGAATTCAGATGCTTGTATCATTACTTTCATATTAAAAGGGTTTTATTTAAATATTATTTTTAATTTAAATGTGAATAATCTCATTTATATTTTCGGACGAGAATATCATGTGATTAATTAAAAAGAAAGAAAAGTTAAGCATTATATTCAAAGCCGCAATTATTTAGTGCTAATTTCCTATAGCATAATTAAGTTGCACGTGTTTCACGTTGAATTGTGAGAAAGTTATCCATTGATAAATCAGGGAGAAGCTTCTTCCTCCTCCTCAGGTGGGGCCTGTGAATTTGTAAACACCCATAGATTTCCAAAATTCTTCATTCATAGGTTGTAGATTAATCCTCCCAACATTTGAATCCATGAAAGAAATTAAGAGATGAAAATTTAAAAAGAATAAATTTTAATTTTTTATTATTTTATTTATATGAAAGGATAATAAAAATATGAGAGGAAAGAAAATATTATAGGTTAAATTAATATTTTTACTTTTATAAATTTGAATTATACATAAGTCAAATTATAAATTAAATAGTACAATTGTTCCTTCATCTCTATATATTTTCTCACCAAATTTGTTAGATTATACCAAATGAAAATAATTAGTCTTAAGAAAAATCAAAGAAAAATATTGTTTTATTTGTTCTTCTCCATTTTAATTTTCTTTAAAAAATCAGTTTAATTTAATTTTAATTTTAAAAAATTGATGATAAAAACTCTCATTTCCCATTCTTTAAATATATATATACACACATTAATGATTTTTTTTATAGATATTATTTACCATCTATTTTTCTATTTCAATAATAAAATAATATAATAAATTAATAATTATATAATCATTTTAATAATAAAATAAATTTTATGGTATATGTTATTATTAGTAACAATTATAATTTTTTTTTATTAAAAATCAATAAATAGTAATAACAACCGACTTATCAGAATAATTAAATAAAACATTTATTATCTGTAAAATTATGCAAAAGCATGCACATCTTCTCTCAGTCATCAAAAAGTGAGAATGATCATATTCTTAAAATCATCGTTTAATTAGTTTTTGTGAGTTTTTTTGCATTGTGCGCAGGATATAGTCTATGAGTTCATTGTCGTTTCATTATTAATTAACTAAAATCGTTTAAAATTTTAAATTTATGGACTCATAATATTAAGAATTATTAAATGAAAATTACTCCAAAAATAATAAGTGGGTCTCTTTTAAGAGAAAAGATAATGTAACAGAACCCTAATATTTCATATTTCTATTATAATAATAAAAAATAATTTTATTTAAAAATTTAGTAACTTAATTATGTAAGGGTACTGTTTTATATTTTAAAATTCTTGAATTTTGAGTTTTACTTATCGAAAACTATGTGCTAAGAAGGCCGTAGACTTTTAGATTTGAAAATACACGAGGACTTGCGTACTGAAGTGAGTAAGAGAATACAAAATGACAATTATTTTTATTTTATTTAATGGCAAAAATGCAAACAAGGCTGCTTATTTTCTGGTTTTGCTGAAATAGGGCAAAAAGAAGTTTTGGTGGCCCTTAGTAACCCTGTGGTCATGTTGCCACTTTCCTTTCTCGGCTCATTCTTAAAAACCAAGAAGTCTAGAGGCTATGCTTTGATGCGATATGCTTTTAGGGTTCAAGGTTCATTGTGGTTCTATTTGTGCTAAGGAGAGACTTTGCATTTGACCACTTTTTTAGTTTTCGGTGAGTTAAAGGCTATATTTAGTGTGGTTGATTCTCCACCACTCTAGTTCTTTGGCTTGGCATAGTACTTCATTGGTTGTTTTTGCTTTTTTAACCTTTAGTCCAGTCTGGAGTGGGGTTTCTTGGTTGATTATCGGAAACTATTGATTAGGGTCAGGTCCTGTTTTTTATGGCGCGAGATGGGCAGCGGCTCGATTCAATGGGTTGATTATTGATCCGTGGTTAATTTCGTTGGGTCCCTTCATGTTTGATTTTGAAGAAGAGAAGTTCTAAAATAGAAAAAACGGTCAGGGATCAGGAATCCACCAGATAGCCCTCGGTGGAGACCTTCCGACGTTCAAATTAGATTAAAATTTTATCTAAGATTCGTTAACACACAGAGAAAATAAAAAAAAATGAAATAATAAAACATTTTTAGAAAATCTCCGGAAAACCTTTATTTTGAGGGTTTTTCGGTGAGTATATGAGAGAAATTAGTTTCTTTGAGCCTTAGTTCTTGAAAGAGGGAGAGAGAGTCTTTCTTTTTATTGGATTCTTCAGTAAGTGTATCAGAGAGAGAGAGAGTGTCACTCTCTTTTTAATGGTTCTTATTTCAATGAGAGTTAACCCCGTGGGAAGTTAATTATGTGATATTTATATCCCGATTTTCTGCTTCACATCCCATCAGATTAGATGGTGGCGTGATGCAATATGTCTGTCAAGCAGTTGGCAGTTAACTAATCGATGCAGAGTCGATTTTCTCATGCCTTTTTGGCAGGTGTGTCAGGCGGCTGAAATCCTTTTTGCCAGTGCAGTTAATACCTTAGAGAGGGTTTAAGAAGTAGACCATCGCGTAGGGTCGATATCTTGCCCTGATTTCACTAAATTTGTGTTTGGCTTATCTAACCTGTATACAGACAAGTTCCTTTCGATAATTGAAGTCAGTTATTCTGTGTTCAAATGCTTTGTTAGTGGTACAAATCTTGAAGTGGTCGATCTTATTGTTTTGGGCATTAGTAAAGCATAGGGAGTTAGAAGTCTAATCTCCATATTCTATTAGTTCGGTCTTTCCTCTACCCGATCAGACCAGATAGTCTGACTCATGAGATAAAAGGAGTCCTAGAAGAATTAGGTCCTCTCTCTCTTTGAGCCGAAAAGGTAGAGAATTGAGCTGAAAAGGTAGAGAATACACCAACTAGTTTATATCTAGCAGTATGTTTATATTAAGCCATGAGGCTTCCTATAATTATTAAATCTTTATCTTTGAATCTATATTGACTTAATATTAACAAGTATTTTTTCTAGTTTCATTAAGTTTTTATTGCTTTTCATTTTAAAAGTAATTTTATATAACTATTATTATTATAAAAAATGAATTAAAATAATAGTTGAAATTAATATTTATAATTTAGTTATTATTAATTATATGATTTTTATTGTAAATTATATATCAATAATAATACTATTAATCAAAATTTCATAAAAAAAAATTGGAAAAAAAATCCTAATACAATTGATTATCATACCATAGCAACACCTATGGTTAGTCCATAAGGAAATCATCTCACCAAGACAGAAAGTGGAAAGGAAAGTTAATAAATGACTATTTAAACTCTTTTAACCAATACCATTTAGATAAGACAAAATAAAAGAGATAAAAGAGAGGAAAATTGATAAAGGACTGTTTAGACTCCGTCGTAAATTTTAACTAATATCATTTAGGTAAGATAAAATAAGAGAAATTAAAGATATGATAAAAAATAAAAAATCTTATTGAAGATTTTTAAAATTAAAAAGTGTGTTTGTAATAGTAAGAGAGTCTATTTATAATATAAACAAAACTCTAATATGCAAAATTATGAAAATATCCAAAATATTCAAAAAAATAATTAAAACACAAAATTGACTTTTAAACGATGGAATTTTCACGTCGAATTTTGTGACAAGTTCTACGCCTCTCATCACACTTTTGAAAATCATGCGTTTCGAAATTCTTTTTTTGAAAATTTATTGTCGATCTCCATCGGACATCAGCAGTGAAAAATTAGATCCAATTTAAATCTGTTGTAAAGTCTAAAACTAGCGCTCCCCGTCAAAAGTTTTTCCTAATTTAAATATATTATTTTTTGAATGGAATGTTGGTTAGATTTTATTATCAAAAGTATGTGTTTTATTCAAAGGATTCAAAGGAAAAAGCTCAAAGTCCAAGTGCAACAAAAGTATGTGACAAGTTCTGCTGCTGCAAGATAGTCGCTAGGGGAGACTTTCAAGTTGCCGGTCTCCAAGAAGAAATCTCCCAACACCAGCAACCAAGCTCATCAAAGCTAAAGTATTTGAAGCAAAGGCATGGGAATCAAAGAGCACAACCAAAGGAGCCATTTATTCCAGTCGAAGGGGATGGTGACAAAGTTCATCAGTGGGCTTTTATAGCTTGAGGATCAATCGTCCAAACCAAAACATGGAAGCGGTACATGAATCAAGAGATGGCAACATCAGACTAAACCATGCAATCCTCTAAATCGTAAAAGAAGATGGAGAAAACAGATGAAGCATGTAGATGGCTCCAAAAAATAGAAGGCGAAAAGGAGCACCGCCTTCTCCTTGCAAGCACAGGAGCAAACTGCCATGGATGCACAAACCCTGCATGCAAAGCAAAAAACCACCAAAACAACTAAAGAAAAACTAAACAAATAACAGATTTGAATCAATCTTCTCCAATTTCCATCAGTCCGCCGTCAAATAACCAAATTAAAGAAAACTACCTGAAGGTAGGGAGGGAAACCTACCTGAAGACGGCAAAAAGGGGAGGTTGGTTCATATTAGAGAGAGAGATAATTGTGTCGTATAATCCATTCATTGATTAAAAAAGAAAAAGAAAATATAGATAAATGTATATGTACTGTGCAATTTTATTTACTAACATAAAATAAACATACATACAATGTAAATGAAATGATTTTTTTTTTTAATTCCATACGCAAAGCAACATACCACCAAGCAAATGAAATTATACACACAGGAAACTTCATCAACTTCAATTTCATCACATCACACTTTCTGCCTTTTGAATGGAGCAGATCCTGTTGATCCCATATGAACAGAAGCATCTTTGGATTCACCAAATCCTTTTAACTTTTGGGATTCAACATCAACACAAACTTCTTCTTCATATTCCATGTCTTCAAATCCCTTTGGCAGTGAAGAATATTCCACCCTTTAGCTCGATGTAATGCTTCTTCGCTGATACATTTAACCACATGGTAACCATCATCGTTGTACTGTGCACAGCTTTTAGGTATCAATATGGACCAAACTCCTTGAAAATTACAAGGCTAACGCATGAGAGTAGTTGCCAAAGAGACCAGGTGACAGGTCTTTGATTTATAATATAATATATCAATTTTGGATTCTTTTCAAAATGTCTCTCCAAAATATTTTGTGTTTAAATTAAAGTAAACACTTCGAAAAATTTTATAATTTTTCTACGTGGAATTGTTTACTTTTCATTCTCACAATTTATTTAAACAAGCTATCAAGCTATTTCTATAACAACAAGTGCAAGGACCTGAAGATGCAAATGGTATTGACCTTCAAGACCATTGTGATCTGTTGAGTGAAGATAGAAGAGAAAAAATTGATTTGCAAAAGCTACTGCTCCAAGAAGTTGTCTGATACCCAGTTGAGCTTTAGGCTTAAATCTATCGAGGATTATTGCAAAAGATGCATAAACAAAGAAAAAGATAGAAACTGATGAGTGCTCAAAGTTTCTGAGATGATTTGAGGGTGTAGCTCCATCAGGATCAAAAGGTTGGTGTTTTGCAGGACCAATGAAAAGGTCAATGGAAATGGAGATGGAGCTTCCTGCAATAATGAAGAAAAGCTCCAAGTACCTGAGTTTTGACGTGAGGAACCAAAGAGAAGATTTGAAAGAGTTAGGGTATAGAGAATAGAGCTTGATGTTATTAAAGAGATGGCATAAACCAAGTGTAAGGAAAACAATTCCAGGCAATACATGTCCTATTAGACTACCCATCTTATGTTCAAATTCCTACAGGCCTCAATCGGGCTTATATATGCAGATTCCTGAAAATGGACACACAAGTGTCTATTCAGTGGCGCAAATTCCTCTCCTCTTCTCTCCTCTCAGCTTTTTTCTCCTTTAATAAAAAAACTTAATTTACATTATGCTCAAAAAATCAAAAAAAAAAAAAAAAACAAAAAAACAATTCTTATTATCCACGAGGAATTTAGTAGTACAGGGAGATAAATAATGAATAGATCTTATGCTTGCTCCCATTGCTAAGGCCATAAATAACTTAGTTTTTTAATTTTAATTTTAATTTTTTGCTTTTCTATCATTTGAATGATTTTCTTTACTTTTTTTTATCAATTTAAAAAAAATCGATAGAATAAACAATGATTCAAGTGGGTATTGATTTCTGTTTTTAAGTTGTTGAGTATACTATTGAGAGCATGCGTGCAAAACTCAACCAAAAATTCATTGTTTTATTGTAACCATAATAATTAATATGTCCACGTTACTTGCTTTCCTAATATATATTACATAAAAATTACTTAGATTTAAATTGCTTTCTTATTTTATAAAATTATTATTCTTTATTAATAAAAAAAAAACTGAACTGTTAGTTTCTTTTCTTCTAAAAAAACTATCTTTTTCGTGCTTCACCTAATAAATTATCTTCAAAATCATTTCAGAGTTGCTGCAAAAATGAGAAAAAGAAAAAAAAAACACACTAAGCATAGAGAAACAGAAAGAAACCAATTAACCCATTTACACAATTGTATATGCCAAAACAAATTATATTATTATTCATTGAATCACAAATCGTCATATATAAACTAATTATCTAATAATTTGAAGGGAGGACAAAATAATCCCCAAGCTCTAAACAACAGGAATCAGTAAATTACATAAAGCTTCAGAAATTTGTTATAAATTTTTTAATATCTAAAATCTTATATTTTTTAATTTATCAATGTATTTAAACGGAAAAACCTAAAATATGTTTTTAGAATATGCCATTATATTTCTATTTTTATAGATATATATAATTAATGTGTTTCTCAGCCAGACAAAATCAAGAATGGTGTATAAGAGCATAAAATAATTATGAATTATATATGGTGGGACAGTAAAAATTCTCTTTGTTTGGAATTTTTTTTTTAAATAGAAATAAAAATTGAAAAATTAGAATATGAGACCTCTCAAATTTAACGGGCTAAAGTCATTGACGGGATACCGCTTATGGTTATGCCAAATCATTTGACTATAAAGGCAATACAGTCAACAAGAAAAGCTTTCAAGCATATTCTCACTGCTCGGCTACCACTTTCTATCTGGTTTCTAGTCCAAGAAGGCTAATGTAAGGAAAAGATACAGGAAGATCCTTATAAGTAAAGAAAGAGGTTACGCCATCAAATTAAACTTGTGAATGCTTGCTTGAAAATTATTTAAAAATAAAAATATTGAAGTCAATAATTTTATTTAAAATTGTGTCATATAATCCGTTTATTGAAAAGAAAATATATAAATAAATGTAAATGTACTGTGCAATTTTATTTACTAACACAAAATATACATAAATCACACAAGGTAAATTAAATTATTATTTTTTTCCATGTATACATAAACCATACAAGTTAAATTAAATTATTATTTTTTTCATTATTATCACCAAGCAAATGAAATTATACACACTAGCTAGCAAACTTCATTATCAACTTCAATTCCATCACATCACATCACATCTTCTGCCTTTCCATATTGAATGGAGCATATCCTGTTGATCCTTTGGACTCTCCAAATAACTTCTGGGATTCAACATCATCACACAATTTTTCTTCATCTTCCATGTCTTTAAATCCCTTTGGTAGTGAAGAATACTCCACCCTTTTGCCAAATCTTTCAAACATACCCAGATAGAGAAAAATTGAAAAAACTGAAATCAGAGTTAGGTACCAGCTGAACTCAATGTTTACTAATGATTTAGCTCGATGTAATGCTTCTTCGCTGCTACATCTAACCACATGGTGACCATCATCGTTGTACAGTGCACAACCTTTAGGTATCAATTCAGGCGTCCACAGCATGTAGCCCATCACTATGAACCAAACTCCTTGAAAAACAATGCTAACAGATCTCACAAAGCTGATTAAAAAACTTCTAGGATACCCAATTCCCATAAGGGTAGTTGCTAAAGAGACAAGCACAAGGACTTGGAGATGCAAATGGTATTGGCCTTCAAGACCCTTGTGATCTGTCGAGTGAAGATAAAAGAGAAAAAATTGATTCCCAAATGCTACTGCTGCAAGGAGTTGTGTGATACCCAATTGAGCTTTAGGCTTAAATCTGTCGAGAATTATTGCAAAAGATGCATAAACTAAGAAAAAGGTAGAAATTAAGGAGTGCTCAAAGTTTCTGAGGTGATTTGAGGGTATGGTTCCATCAGAATCAAGAGGTTGGTGTTTGGCAGGACCAATAAAAAGCTCCATGGAAATGGAGATGGAGCTTCCTATAATTATGAAGAAAAGCTCCAAGTGCCTTATTTTTGTGGTGGGGAACCAAGGAGAAGATATGTAAGAGTTTGGGTGTAGAGAATAGAGTTTGATGTGATTAATGAGATGCCATAAACCAAGTGCAAGGAAAGCCATTCCAGGCAACACATGTCCCATTAGATTTCCCATGTTTGTAATTTGTTTGTTCAAATTCCTCAATGAGGCTTTTATAGAGTATGCAGATTCCTGAATGTGTCCATTCATTGGCGCAAATTCCTTTCCTCTCCTTAACTTTTCCTTTTTTTTTTTAAATAAAAACCTAATTATTCTAAAATCTAAATTTACATAATGCTTACAACTCTATAAAAAAACAATTCTCATTATCCACGGGGAATTTAGCAGTACAAAGAGATTTTTTTTTTTTATACAAGTATTAATTTTATACAAACAATTCTCATTAAAGTATTAATTTTAAATTAATTGAAAATCAAATATATTTATCATTTTTCATTATTAAATTCATTTTACAATATTTTCATATTGACATTTAAAATTATAATTTTTAAAATTTAATATAATTATAAATAAATTAAACGGTTTATAAACTATTTAAAATTAATTTTAATAAAAATTCGATTTAGTATAACTCTTTCCGATCAAATTTAAAAAGAATAAATCAAACTTTAAAAAATTTTAATACACCAAATTTAATCACTTCAAAATTCGAATAAGCTCCCTTTAATACTAAAATACACATCAAAAGTTTGTTGTTATATGGATGAACTAAGCACAATCAAATGGGATTTTGACCATAACACACATCCAGACCTAGCCAGTCGTTTCCATGATGAGTAGATCTTATGCTTGCTCTCGTGGCTAGGCCCATAGACAACCTAGATTTTCCCCCCTTTTCTATCACTTGAATGATTTCCCCCCCTTTTTTTTTTTTTATCAATTTAAAAAAGAAATGGATAGAATAAACAATGATCCAAGCGGGTATTGATTTCTGTTTTTAAGTTGTTGAGTGTATTATTGAGAGTATGCGTGCAAAACTCATAACAAAAAAATTCATTGTTTTCTTGTAACCGTAATAATTAATATGTCCATGTTACTTGCTTAAGAAAATAAATATATTTAATTATTAGGGTTGATATATAAAATGAATAATAATAATAATATATATCAATTTATTATATTAATAAAATAAATATAAAAATATTAATTTATTATATAATATGTATAATAATTAAAAACAAAATTTTAAAATATAACATGATAACATGTATAATTTTTATCATATAATATTTACTGTATTGTAATTTCGGTGTAAAAATGTTAATTAATAAATTATAAAAGAATAATATTACTTAAAAAAATAAAATTAAATAGCCACTAGCTAATTTAAAACAACTCTAATTTAAAAGTAAAATTATAATATGACATTTAAAAATAAAGATTTAGTTTCCTAGCAATTTCGTAAACTGGTATTTGCTCTTCCTTGGAAGAAACTTCCTCCATCCATGCTTCTTTCTAAAGCTTTTCAAAAATAATTAAACAATTGATCAATGCAAAGATTAATTGTATATTTAAATTAAAGGAAGGAAAATAAAATAATAAAGAAGGTAAAGTCTAAGTTATTGGATTTTCACATAATAATATATTATTTAAATTTCTTATTAAAAATATATATTTTAAATTTAAAAAAAAATAATTCTTTACTCGACTTTCATTTATTTAATAAAAAAATATTTTCTCATTATTTTCTAATATTTGAGCATTAAAAAAAAATCTGCAGAATTCTTTATTAGATCGGGAAGGCAGTTCAAAGTAGGTTCATCCTTTCAACAAAATCTGCACGTTATATGGTAAAAAAAACAGAAAAAATCTGCACGTTTATTTAATAATACTATAAAAATATTGAAGAGTTGTCGACACGTCCCTTCATCTAATGTAAGGTTACCGTTGATTACAACAACAAACTTAAAACAGTTTTTTTCAAAAAAAAAAAAAACATCATATGGTTTTTCAAGTCTATAAGTAGAAAGTAGAATTCATTTTGTACAGACATAATTTAAAATTTTCCTTTCTTCGTTTTGATCATTTTTGCGTTATTTTTTTCTAGCATTTTCTACTGAATTTTTAAAATATAAGAAATTAAAAAGTAGAATTTTAATTTTTTAATTAGATATTATATCCTACAATAAAATTTATATTCAACCTTTTACATCAGAAAGGAAAATTCCTATCTTAATGATAGTTTCTTCAAAACATCTTATCTAATAAATTTTTTTATTATATCTATTCACTTCAGTATTTTTCTAAATTTCTACGACACGTTAAATTCAATTATTTGGTAATTGTCAGTTTTTAAAAAACAAAGAATTTGCCCCTTACCGTGAGAAATAAATGCAGTTAAGCCAGAATTAATTGTTTTCTCAAAAATAAAAATGTGGTCCTGGGTGATTCGGTGAATGAAGTTGTTTAAGTATTGAAGTTGGCTGGGTATGGCTAGGGGTGAGCATTCGGTCGGTTCGGTTTAAAATCGAACCGAATCAAAAAAATCGAAAATCGAATTGTAGTATTTTACATAAACCGAACCGAACCGAATAAGAGGAATAACCGAATTGAATTAAACCGATTTAGTTCGGTTCGGTTCGATCGGTTCAATCGGTCGAACCGATTGAGAACAACCAAGTTGCTTACGGCGCGGAGAGCCGATGGACTGGAGAGCCACGACCGACGCCGGCGATTGCGTGGAGGCCGCGAAAAGGCTCTTCTTGCATGCAACACATCAGAAAGCAAATAAAATGTCAACTACACAAAGAAGCAAGTATTGGGAGAGAGAATTTGGGTTAGAAGCTAGAGAAATTGAAAAAACCTTGGGAGAAAACTACTCAACAACACAAAGAAGCAACGGGAGAGAGGATTTGGGTTAGAAGCTAGAGAAATTGAAAAAAACCTTAGGAGAAAACTACAAATCCACTAGTGACAGAGACTTTCTGAGCGCGACACTGAGATGAGGAGGAGTCGGCGTTGCTAACCAAGTCGCGACTCGCGCATCCGCAACGTAGTGAAGATCGATGACCCAAGTTAGCCGCGATGGTTAATCGGTCGGGGAGGAGAGTGGAGAGAGAGACTAGAGATGTCGGGAGGGGAGGAGAGTGGAGAGAGAGACTAGAGATCGATGACCCGAGGCCGAGTTAGCCGCGATGGTTAATCAGTCGATGTCGGGAGGAGAGTGGAGGTCGGACGGTGGACAGTGGACCTGCTGGAAGTGGTGGAGCTCAATGCTCAGAGAAGAGGCACAGATGTGTGATGTGAGGCGGCGTGGAATGGATAACGCGAACTCTCAGCTTTTAGATTTAGGGCAAATATAAGGGTACACTTCAAAACGACGTAGTATAGGTGATTTCGGTTCGGTTCGGTCTAATCGAAACTTTTGAATTTAAAACCGAACCGAACCGAAATCACCGATTTTTTAGAAAATTAAATTCGAACCGAACCGAATTAAAAATAAAACCGAACCAAAATTTTAATTCGATTCGATTCGATCGATTATTTCGGTTTAAACCGAATAGTGCTCACCCCTAGGTATGGCAGTGGAGCTGAGAGATTCAATAGGGTATGCATGCAATGCACGAAGTGTTATGGGCTGGACTCATTGCCACCGTTGCCAGTTGTTTCTTAATATATGGGTCCTTTAATTTCTTATTTGGGCTTGGTTAGTCGGGGCACCTCCATTTTGTATTCAGGCCTTGTATGCAGCTCCCTTATCATCACTCGGAAGAAGTTTAATAAAAAAAAAAGCTTCATTGATTGATTAAGAGGGATTAAGGTTAGATCCATAAGCAAGTATGACTATAATCAATAATTAATCTTTTAAATAAATTTGGTTACCAAGTTAGGCCACCAAAACCAAAATGGAGCATCTCTGGATTTTGATAATCAATCACAAGTTCAATGTGGCTTTAATTAAAAATAATATTAGGGAAATAAAGTTAAATAAAATCAATTCATGAGTAAGTCGCCACTAACTGAATGTCGTTTAATTTATTGATTATCAATTAAAATTTCGTTTTGCCAAAAAACTCTAATTGCTCCTAAAAAAGTCATACTTAACAAGTTAGTCTTGGGGAAGCGCCCACCCACTACTCAAGAGAAATTATATATATATATTATTTTTCTATCAGCATCATTACAATTGGCGGTTTGGATAAAAAATAATAATATATATATATAAAAAAAAAAGCTTAGGTCCTTGAAGTTTAGTACAACCACCACCGGACTTTTCTTTCTCCGATCTATATATGTACACAGTAGCAGCAGAGGCTGAGATTGGCAAGCATGGCTAGCGCTGTCCTTCTTCCCATTATAGCTTTCCATCTTGCCATCTTCACCCTCTTTTCTTCCTGCCCCACAAGTATAGTCGCCGAAGTAGATAACGATTTTGGAACAACCATAAACCATAATCTCTATCGGCTAAAGAAGGAAAAGCTTACCCATTTCCGCTTCTACTGGCATGACATATACAGCGGCCCTAACCCCACCGTCGTTCCCATCGTGAAATCACCCAATAAAAACTCCGTCGCCGGTTTCGGTTTCGTAAGCATGATGGACGACCCATTGACCTTGGAGCCACAACTGAGCTCCAAAGTCGTGGGAAGATCTCAAGGCCTTTATGCAGCTGCTTCGCAGGAAGAGGCTGGACTCTTGATGGTGATGAATTTTGTACTCCTTGAAGGGAAATATAATGGTAGCACCATAACCATACTGGGAAGGAACCGTGTTGTTTCCAAGGTGAGAGAGATGCCGGTGATCGGCGGTAGTGGGCTGTTCCGGTATGCCAGAGGGTATGTTGAGGCTTCTACTTATAGCTTCAATCAAACATCTGGAGATGCCGTTGTTGAGTATAATGTTTACGTGTTGCATTACTAGTTGATGCATTTTATTTTACTTTTTCTTGCGTTTTCGTGTGTAATAATTTCATTCATATTTAATGGATGGAGATTTATATCTCAAGAGCATACAGAGGCCAATGCAAATATCTAAACGATTATTTTATTATTATTATTTTTTATATTTAGTTGGTAAATTTTTTTATTATTTTTTTAAAACATACAATAATTTAGCTTGTTAATTGTTAATACATATTCTGTCTACTTTTATTTCTTTGAAAATTTATCTAAAATTTTATGCGACTTTTTAAAAATTAAGGGTATTAATCTCTTTTCATCAATATGTTATCTATATTTTTACTAAATACAATAATTGCTTTTAGAATTTACTAAATTTACTAAAATTTTCCATTTTTTTTTTTTAATCAAGAAAAACTTTATTTATTTTGTAGAATAATAATCCAAGAGACAATCAGAAATGTCAATCCAAATCTTGAATCTACCATGATGAATAGACTCTCTAGCTAATAAATGGGCGGCTCTATTTTCTGAACGCCGTACCCAACAAACATGAATGTTACCCTGAGACCGCATAACATCTTTGCAATCAGAAACAACTAATCCAAACTCTGAAAAGTCATCCAGAGGAGAGCGAATAGCTAAGGTTAAAACTTTCCATTTTACTATTATTAAATTAATGAAAGGATAATTTTTGAGGTTATAGTAATTATATGACTTAAAGGGTAATTGTAATTAAATTAAGGTTTATTTTGCTACAAATTAGATTATTTAATTGTTTTCTTCATCACTAGTCAAAATCCTTAGATGAAGATAAAAGTGAATGAGGGGAGTATTTTCTAAAATTTTGTTAACTATAAAATAATATACTATATTTTGGTTTGTCGGCATACACTTTTTCCATTTTTCTTGATTCCCAAACAAAGGGAAACTTGGTATCCCTTGGCTAAAATAGAAATCCATGGTTTTTTTTCTCCAAAAAAATAGAAAACGATGTTAATATAAAAAAACTTATGCATCGTTATATTTTCATCGATGTTAAAAAAGTGAAAATTTTCAATTTCTTTACTTTCTTGGACTTTCGATTCGCATCAATAATTTTTTCTTTCCTTTAATTTCAAAAATTTATTTTCTACCCATCAAGTTTTTTATTTTCTTTTTAATTTTAGGTCTTTTACGTTGATGAAACCAAAATTTTTATAATTCTAGATTTTCAATAGAGTTTTATTCTATTGTGAGGGGATGTAGCTCAGATGGTAGAGCGCTCGCTTAGCATGCGAGAGGTACGGGGATCGATACCCCGCATCTCCAAGCCATGTTTTTGTATTTCATTTTCAATTTTGTTAATTTTTTTTCCTATAATTTGGCCTCTTTTTTCCCCAACCATAAGACAAATTACCAATGAAGGACTACATGCCGCCGTCAACAGATCCATGCCATTCTACGGATACCAGTGACAGCCCGTTACCTCACAGCTCACCCAGAAAAGGACTGTACGGCTCACATGAGATTTATCCTTAGGATCCGTTTGTTTTAGCGATAGAAAAATATTTTCATATATTTTACTGTTTGAAATAAAATTAGTAAATAAAAAATGTTTTTTAATTAAATAAACAATTAAATTATTTTAAATAATTTTTACTTTTCAAAAAATAAATCATTTTTTATATTTTATAAATCTTATTAATATTTTTATATATAAATGTATTAATATATTTTATTTTTAAATTAAAATTAAATAATAAAAAATAAATTATCTTTGTAAAAAATAGTATTCCTCAAATAAAATGAGCACCCCTAGTAATATTATCACTTTGCTTTTGAGTGGCCTCCGCCATTGAGGTTTTTATATTCATTGATATTAAAACTAGAGGCTATAGCAAAGCTCATGTATGATGGAACAGGCGGCTTAGTGATTGATTTCTGATTTTTATAGAGCATGGCCAAAACCCAGCCTTCGTTTTCACGCACTACCGCCGAGGAGGGAGCCTCCGACCGGATTTATATTTTAAATATTAAAGTACTTACTATTTTTAATTGAAAAATAAAATAAATGGCTCAGAACAAAAACATCTCCTTCCAACCCCAAGCAACAATCAAACCAAAATGAAAAACCTGATGTCGTCTTCATCTTCTGTACTCTTCTTCTTTAGTCGTTGTCTTCTTCATTTTTAGTCGTCTCCTTCTTTAGTCTTGGTCTTCTTTTTCTTCAACTTTCGTCTTTGGCCTTATTCTACTTCAGTTTTGTTTTCTTCTTCTATTTATTTAAAACGCAAACGCATATTTTACTAATTGAGGTTTAGTCAGTTTCTGACTTGGGCTTGTCTTTCTCCTCAGGAGAAGCTGAAGGAGAATGAGAGCCCTCTGCTTACTTCTCAGATTTGAGATGCTTTGTTCCTACTCATTATCTTGCTATGCATTTCATCAAACGCATTGTAGACATATACAGGGGGGGGAAAATCTCTTATTAGAACATCAAATAGAGGGAAAAAATGCCTGGAATAGAAAGGAGGAGAAGTTCTATTTCTTATATATATACATATATATAACTAATTCGGCAAACAGCCAAATGGACATGTTTCTTACACCATTCTCGAACCCATAACTCTTAATATGCGTGATGATGCCATCATAAAATCTGTCAGAATTTTATTATATGTTTATTTTTTATAATTAATTTTGACAGTAATAAAATTTATTTTATTTTTTAATAAAAAATCATTTATTGTCAATCCATTTAGTTAATAATCATCCTTATACTAATTTGCAAAATTTAATCCTAATCAATAAAATAAAAAATTATTTATAAACTGAATCAATTTTACATTTATTATATTTCATTTTCATTAAAAATATTAATTTTAAGAATTTTTAAAATCCCAGTTAATTTAAATAGTTTTTATTAAAAATGTCATATTAGAGGTAGTCATTACTAATCAACCATCATACTGAATTAGTTTATGAAAATGTCTCCCATTGTCAAATATTTCCATTTCATTTAAAAATTATATTTATAAAGTATATAATATTAATATATAGTAAAGTTAAGATTAATTCTAAAATTGAGTTGGGTGGTTTTCAGGAATTGATAGGTGGTTGGAGCTTTTGCTTGAATCTGAGTTGTGGGAAGAAAGCATTTCTCAACCCTAACGATTAGATCTAAATCTAATTGAAACTTTTTCTTCAAATGTCGAATTCCATTCAAACATTCCATCTTCATCCTCTTTGTCTTATCTCCTCATCTCTCAACACCTCAATTGCTCTATGGTCGACAATCAACGTGCGTGTTACCTGCCTAACATTCAGCTACCTCATGCCAAATGGATTTTTCGAAATGATCTCAGTGATATTTCGAAATTAATGAAATAATCTTTATAATTTTAAATTTTAAATTAAATTACTTTCTTTTATCATTAATTTCTCTTACATTTTATGATAATTATAATAATATAGAGACTTTTTAATTAAATTTTTAAAATTACAGTTTAATAACATAAAAATTAATTAATTAGTTTTGCCTACTATAAAAATTAAATAATAATTTAATTATGAGATTTGCATTCATATTAGATAGAATGATATATTACTTTTTATTCTTTTTATAAAAAAAATCTCATGCCTTTAATTTCTATAATAATTTTATTATTTTTTTTTTTTGAAATAGGGGTTGATGGAGTCGAATCTTAAACCTCTTAAGACTACAAAGATGCACTTTCCACTAAGCTAAGCCTTGGAGTGCTCTATAATAATCTTATTGAACTTATAAATTATGAGAATTTAACATTTACTATCAAAGTCATGTAGTTAAATATGCGTCTAGGTAAATAATTAAAGGCCAATTAACTTAAAAAAGGCTAAATATTTGTAGATATTTATATTTTAATTAAATTTTTTTAATTTTAATTTAATTGATTTAATTTTTATATTTTTAATTAATTTTAATTAATTTTAATTAATTTTTAAAATTTTAAATTGAATGGTTTAACTGACATGTTAAGTTACGTGTATTATTATTATTATTATTATTATTATTATTATTATTATTATTATTATTGATGAATTGATTAGAAAAGCTTAACGTTTATATTATTTTTATATTTTAATTTAAATATTTAAATTTTAAATAAATTAATCTAATATTTATGTTTTCAAAATTTAAATTAAAAATAAATAATTTAATTATTAAATATATAATTAACGTCTTCAATAATAATAAAATTTATTTTATAGTAATAATTATAAATATTTTATAATATATTATTTAATTTAAAATAATAGTATATATAAAAATAATTAAAAATATATATTACTATAAAATTTTTATAATTATTAATATAAAATAAAATATATCTATTATTAAAATCATGGATCGAATTAAATATATCATTTAATTATAATTAAATATTAATTGATATTATTTTTATATATATAATTAATTTATATTTAAAAAATAAAATATTATATTTAATATTTTATCTGAATTTTTATATTTTAATTTTTAAAAATTAAGTAAAATTATATCAAACATAAATGTTGGATCAATTAATTTAAAATTTAAATGTTTAAATTAAAATATAAAATAATATAAATGTTAAGTTTTTTTAATAATAATAATAATAATAATAATATACGTTGCATATTAAATAAATTATTAAAATATTGAATAAATTATTAAAATTTTTAAATTTTGAAATTGATTAAATTGAATAAAAATATAAAAAGTAAATTAATTAAATATAAATATAAATATAAATATGGACGTTAAAAACTTTTTAGATCAATTTAAAATATATTTCCAAAATATAAATAATTAAAATAGGACAATCTCATGTTGTATGATAATGATTTCAAAAACTAAAAATAGAACATGTACGAAGAAATGTCAAATTTTAATTAATTTGGAGCACATTACGAAACACTTTGATATAATTGATTTGTAGGCTCATAAATGAATCAAATTATTTGTGAGCGGTTCGAGACTCGACTCGATAACAACTCGATCGGATTCGATTCCATTTTTAAACGAGTTAAAATCGAGTTTAATTTTTAGATTCGTTTATCAAACGAGTCAAACTTGAACTCCATAATATTTGACTAGTTAAAATTTGTAAACTGACTTGTAAACAGACTCGTTAAAAGGCTTATAAACGAGCTTATTAAGAGGCTCATGAAGAAACTTGTTGAAAGACCCGTGAACAGACTCATTGAGAAACTTATAAATAGGCTCGTAAAAAAGACTTGTAAACAGACTCGTTAAGATATTTGTCGAGCAAATTTATTAAAAAATTCGACTTGAGTCGATTACACCCTTACTATTTAATCTATTTATTATATATATTGTTAATTTTTATATTTTTATCCCTTAATTATATAATTATATTATTAATTTATATATTTATTTTCAATAGAGACTCTTATTAAACTATTAACTCTCTTAATAGACTATTGTTATTATTATTATTTTCATATGTTTATATATATATTTATACAATTATTTTTTTACTTAATATTATTCGCTTAATTTTATAAATTAAAATTTTTATATAATTTAAATATAAATCAATATGATTCTATTGATAAAATTTGAATATATTGTATATATATAATTATATAATTTAAATTGATTATACTTATATTAATATATTTATTTTATGTAATATTTTATATTTATATTATATGTATAGTATTTTTAATATAATAAAATAATTTAATATAAATTATATATTTAAAAAAAATAATAATAATATATAAATAATAAAATAATAATATATGAATAATTAAAAATATTATATTAATAAATTTTATATAAAAATGTCTAAATTTAATTAAAATTATATAATTTAAAAAGAATTATATAATTTACAAAGAAATTCTCTCTCTCCCTCTCCCTACTGTACGTACTGTTTATATAAAAATTTATATATTTATTATATATTTTAATTAATTTTTTATGTAATATAAATATTTAAATAAATAATTATTAAATTTAATATTATATCATTAATTTTATATTAAATATATTTTATATAATTAATTAAAATTTTATAATTAGCATTTAATAATAAATATTATTTGATGTTATAAATAAATAAATATTTAAACATTAAAACTTAAATAATAAAAAAATAAAAAATTTAAATATTAAATTTTAAATAAAAAAAATTTTAATCATTTGTTGTTGAGGAAAACAGAATCAAAACTTTTTAAAAATTATCTTTTATTAACTATTAGACCACAAATTTACTTTCGTAGAATCACTATTACACATTATTTTACCTATGAAGCATTGAAGATTATTGGAATAATATCCCTTATTTCTCATCGACGAAATAGGTAAAGATAATTTTATAACGAAAAAATTTTACTTTTTATTATATTTTAAATTAAGGATATGGTTATTATAGATTTTAATTAAATTATATTTAAATTTATTAAAATTATTTTTAATATTTTAATTTAAAATTTTAATATTTAAAATTTAAATTAATTAAATATTATTAATAAATATTAAAATTTTAAATTAATTAAATGTTGTTAATAAATTTTTTAATTGAATTTTTAAATTCGAATTTAAATTAAGTTAGTTATTAATTTAAATGAGTTTTTAAATTCAAATTTTAATTAAGTTTGTTATTAGATTAAATTAACTTTTCATGAGGCAAATTCGAATAAACTTGATTAGTATTTAAATTTTAAATTGAATTCAAACTCAACACTAAAATTCAAAGTGTAGCTCAAACTTGAATTTTATAAGAAAATTGAACTTATAAAATTTTTTAATAAATGAGCTTTACCTCTACCGCTATTGATTTCGATTTGAATTTGAACTCAAAAACTCACTAATGATGACTCAAATACTGATGAGCTAGAGCCTATCAAATCCTACCAAATATTCAAGCAATTAAGTTGAAGACAATTGTTGTTTCTCAATTATTGCTAAACGCCGAAACAAAAAAAAAAATCTAAATCTAAATAGTACAATTTTTCTGATATATATAATAAATATACTTCCTGCACATAATTTTTTTCACTCTATTTTTAATATGTTTTCACATAAAATGTAATTATTTTTATTATTTTTTTAATTATATTCATTTTAAAATTATTAAAAATTTTAAATATTAAAAAATATTTTGAAATATTTCTTAAAAATAAAATTAAATAAAATTATAATAATCAATTTATATATTATTATAATATAAAAAATAATAAATAATAATTTTAAAACCATAAAAAGAGTTCATAAAAAATATAAAATGAAGAGATTAATATTTAAATATAAATATTTAGTTTAATAATTTATTAAACTTATTTATTTTAGAGTAAAAGTATAAAATAATAATAAAAGGTCATACTTGGTAATCTAAATTATCCAACTAATTACTTTTTTTGTTTTATAGTTTTTATTTTTTTAATTATTTTAAAATTATTATCTACTGTTTATTTATTTTTAATTTTTTAAAAATATCTTTTAATATTTAATAAAATATAATATATTTAAAATAAAGATAATTAAAAAATTAATAAAAAAATATATTTTTAATATATATTAAAAATAAAATAGACAAAAATAAAAATTATGGGAGGAGTAGTAAATAACAAATATTCATTCCATTGCCAGAGTCGGTTACTCTTCTGTTATTATCTTAAGCCTTTTCAGCTTGCAAGTGCTGAGAGCTCAGACGAACGAGTCGATAAAGATGGAGGCTGAGTCGAATTCGAATCCTAAAGCGCCCTTACTGGTCGTAAATGAGAGAAAGAGAATCGGGAGACTGAGTGGACGCAACTCGGTACGCACACTCAGGGACGAGTTTTTCAACAGATTGCCTGATAAGGTTCGATCTGGCGTCGATGTTGAGTCTCCCTTTCACATTGACGTCTCTAAAACCAAAGGATTGACTGAAGGTCTCTCTCTCTCTGTGTTTCGAAATTCTGTTTGTTTGGTTGCTCTGAAAATGAAGGAAAAGGAAACGGAATTTGTGCGAAAGAGAAGTTTCTCGATTAAATTCATATCATTAACTCAATTGCTTGTTGTTTAGTAAGTGTAAAATCAAATGCTACACTTGGATTCTAGGAATGTGTTTGTAGGAAACCAAGCAGAGCTCAGAGCAACTCCTTTGTACTTAATTTCCTCGAGTTTTCATTTTGTAAACTAAGGTTATTTTTTTCTTTTAATTGTTTTTTTTTTTTTTTTGGTAGATCAGAAGAAATACTACGAAACGCAATTTGCTACTTTAAAATCGTTTGAGGAAGTTGATGCTCTGGAATCAGATGACACAATCCATGAAGAAGACGACGAAGAACAGCTGCAAGCTGAAAGGGCCATGAAAATCTCTAATTATGCAAATATTCTACTCTTGGCATTCAAGGTAATCAATCTCAAAGGAGCTTTTTGTTTATTTATTATATTATTTTGCAATTAACAGTTCAATTTTCATTGCAGTGCTGAGCTGTACAGTACAAATGTATTCTAATGATATCAATTTTGGACAATATACAGATTTATGCTACAATAAAGAGTGGATCGATAGCCATTGCGGCATCAACCTTAGATTCTTTGCTTGATCTCATGGCGGGTGGCATTCTCTGGTTCACTCACCTGTCTATGAAAAACATAAATATCTACAAATATCCTATTGGAAAGTTGAGGGTGCAGCCTGTAGGCATAATCATCTTTGCTGCTGTTATGGCTACACTTGGTATGCACTTTGTGTCAGCTTGCATTTTCTTGCTCCAAGTTGCATTTTGTTTCATAAATTAATATTATGTTGAGAAGAATCCAGAAGAAAAAGGAAAAAGATCATGAGTTCTTTTCTGATCCCTGTGATTTTCTGGGAAATTTTATCCATAGCAGGACCTAACTGATTATAGTTTTATCTATATTACCTTATACAACCAACTCTTAGAATTACATTCTCTTATATGCACAATAATATCAGGAAAGTAATGCTTTTATATTTTGTTAATTGCTTTTCTGTTTAGCAAATGTCAAATGCTAGTAACTTTCTATGATAGGTGGAAGAAGGATAATGAATTTTTGTTTCCTTTACATAAATTGTTCTGCTTCATGCAAATCGTAAACTTAAAGGAACAACCTATTCAGCGTTCGTTTCAGAATAACATCAATTTAACTAAATTACATCACAGGGAAGTAGATATTTGTGTCTGCGGTGGGTGTAAATTGTGGATTTCCTTACACTAGAAATTCCCTCCAGGTCCGTGGAAAATAGAAATCAGATTATCCTTAGGTACCCTCTGCTGCTGGCTCCATAAAGTGTTCTCACTTTCCGCTAAAAAGTTGTGCATGAATTGCATTTGATTTTAGGTATCAGATCCCTCCAATAAGGTTATGGAGAAAGGTTCGAGTACATTCCACTTTCTGGATTTGGTATGCACTCCTAAAGAATAAACTTACTGTAGACTTTCATCTGTACAGGCTTTCAAATATTAGTCCAGGCTGTTGAAGAACTAATTAAAAATAAGCCTACTGCAAAAATGTCCTCAGACCAATTGGTGTGGCTGTACACAATAATGATTACTGCCACAGTGGTGAAGCTGGCACTTTGGCTTTACTGCAGAACCTCGGGAAACAAGATTGTTCGTGCCTACGCAAAGGTTTTTCTCTATTTGCTAATGAACTCTCTGTTGTTTAGCTTAGAACTTCGTTAGTTTTATAACTGATTGAAGCTGCTATTCAACAGGATCACTATTTTGATGTGGTAACAAATGTAGTAGGATTAGTTGCAGCTGTTCTTGGTGATAAGTTCTACTGGTGGATAGACCCTGCTGGTGCTATCATACTTGCCATTTACACGATTACAAATTGGTCTGGAACTGTTATGGAAAATGCAGGTAGGTTTTTCATGCTGCTTGTCCCAAAAGGAACAGGATAAACATAAAGGTTTCTTGATTATTCTCATTGTTTTCAACATTCATATATACATACAACTATCTTATGCAAGCTGGATGTTGCAGTTTCCCTCGTTGGACAATCAGCCCCTCCTGAAGTCCTGCAAAAGTTGACATACCTTGTCATAAGGCATCCTCAAGTTAAGCGCATTGACACTGTCCGTGCTTACACTTTTGGTGTTCTTTACTTTGTAGAGGTTAGTGAAAAGCAAACAGAAACTATTCGACATTATATGAGTGGGAATAATTTTTAAATCTCGCTGGTACCTGTGAATGTAATATTTTTATAACTAAACAAGTACAATTTAAGCCCTTTTTTTGTCCCCGGAAACAGGTCGACATTGAACTACCAGAAGAGTTGCCTCTAAAAGAAGCACACACCATTGGAGAAACTTTGCAGAACAAAATTGAGAAACTTCCAGAAGTTGAGCGGGCATTTGTTCATCTTGATTTTGAGTGTGAACACAAACCAGAGCACTCTGTTCTCAGCAGGCTACCCAACAGTTCAGCTTGATAATTCATTTTATATAAAAGCCCACCATCAACATTGTATCCTTATGTTGTTTGTATGCCCCGTGTGTAAAATTGTTCATCCAAGTTTCGGTATATCTAGAAAACTAATCGATTTATATGGAGACGATTTTATATCTATATCAATGTAATATTCATGGGTACTTCAAAAATTCCGTAGACATCCAATTTCTTTCTTTCTGTTTTTTATTTTTCTTTAAAAAAATAAAAATAAAATTTTTCACTAGATAACAATAAGACGTCATATATCAAACAAAATGCTAGTACTTTATGTCAAGTACATTGCATGATTAATCAGATGAATTGATCTATGTTTCATTTCAGATAACGTGTCAATTATCATTTATGCTTTGTTTGTATCGAGGAAATTGCAGTTTGGATAACTATAGAGGAGAGACAGAGGTGAAAAAAAGAAAAGTTGAATTTCCCATCACTTAAAATGTACCTAAAATATTTCGCACCAAATTAAGAGAATTAATATTATTTATGTTGAAAATCCTTTAATGCCCTTTAGTTTAAAGGTTCTCTTTCTAAAATTGTAAGAATATAATAGTCATTTTTCATATGTTTTTTAAGATCTAAAAATTTATCCCAACAATGAGAAGAAAATTAATTTTTTTTTCTTTATTTCTCTTCTTTGGTTTCTCTTCGTTTCCCAGACAATCAAGATCCAAACAAAGCATTAGGAAACAAATGTATCTTACACTGTGAAGAATCACATTTGAATGATTCCTAAGGAAGGTAACATATCAAAACTAGCAAAAGATAAAAGTGACATTAATTTGTCTTGTATCTCCATGAATTGCTATCATACAGTGAAAATACTGGAAGAAGGATGATGGTTCACTGTCCTGCAACTGGGCCAACTTCAAATGAAAGTAAGATAGCAAGAGCATTAAAATCAAAGGTTCTAGGTGTAGTTAAAAGAAGATAAAGCTTTCCATTTTTCATCCTCTTTTTCTACGATATCACAACAAATATTTCAGAATTCACAATTGAAATGTTTCCACAATTTTCTACTTGGAGGAGTGGCCTACCACAGTAAAACAATTTTAAATGAAGCAATTATTAATGACCATTTTCCATCGAGCCTTCCCAACCCCCTTTTTCATTTTAGGGGAATGCATTCTTCGCCTCAATTTTTTGCTTTCCATTTCCCTGTATATACATAGTTATATAAAAGAATTAAGGATGGATAATGACACTGATATTTTCAAAGTGCATTTATGGGTAGGTGAGACTAGCAACCGTTGAAGATGACCTGACGTGAGGTGTTGAACCATGATTTACAAGTAATTACTATACAAGCTTGAGATTAAGGATTTTAAATTATTCCAAAATTATCAAGGGGGTAGTACAAGTTTCCATTTTTTGAACTAAATTTTCAATTGTTGACCAAGAGTACATGAACTTTCAACCTAATGATCTGCTTTATCATAAACGATTTGCAAATTTTCAATTCTACCAATTCTAAAAATTTAATTAATTTGCTTCATATTCTTTTTGATTGGACAGGATTGAAATTTTGCAATAGAGAGAGAAGGAAACGCACTTGTAGTAGTCCCTATCTTTTTAAAAGCATACTAAATAGTCCATATTTTTTAGAGTATTAACTATTTAATCCATTTCATTAATTTTAGGGAGACTAAATATTTATATTTTAAAATTATAGATATTAATTAGAAACGAGAGTATTTTAATCGCTTCATATTTTACTTTAAATATATAATAGCAAACAATTTAAAGAGATATTTTAAAAAAATGAAGAATTCAGTAGATCATGAATTTCTTCAAAAATAAAATATACAAGAAAGAAAAGCAAAACAATACTTGGAAAGTAGACTGCATGTTGATGCATTCCCCTTATCTTGCCCAACATAATCCCAATAGACAGCTGATCCGGCATAACAATCAAAATAAGAAAAAAGACATATTAAACGCACCGTATCATTTACTTAGCCAATTTATATTATTTTATTTATTCTCTGTCTCATGTTTTTTTAGGGGAGATAAACATATAACTCAACTATAGTCGATTATAAAATTAAGGGTAAATTAATATAAGTTGCATTTATTTCGCTAGAATGAATTACTTAACCTTTATTATCACTTCATATTTATATCATACAATTTAATTTTTTAACACTGTTTTTAACCAAAGTTTTCTTTAATACACAAATTAAATACGTAATACATCAATATTCTATTGAGTTTTTAAGATATAAATTAAATAATTATAATAAATAAATATAATGATCGAATAGTAACTCATCTTAAATTAATGGTGTTTCTGGGTGACATATCCGCATAGAATGAACCGAACGTTTTTGGGCTACTGATGCAAGAGTTGGGATTTCTGATTTTCAAGCTTAAACATTGCAATGCATGAAATAACATAAATAAATAAATAATACAATTACAATTACAATTTTTGGAAATATTTGAAGTAGAGATTTGGGGGAACTAATAAAAGGTTTAATGAGTTAAAAGCTACTCTAAACCCGTTTAATAAAACTATTATTCAGCTCATATAACTCTTCAACTGTTATAATTAAAAAAAAAAATTATAAACTGGAGTTTGCAATCAGCAAAATAGAATACTGCTTTACCCTTATTTCAATTTCAATATATAAATACGAGTATGTGTAATAATAAAATAAAATTTATTCTATATATACTTATTAATCCTCTTATTTATTAAAGAGATCAATTAGATAAAAAAAAATTACTAAAAATAAATCAAAATTAAACGTAGCCTTCATAAAAATACTTTAGAGCATGAAACTGAATAACGCTGGTTATTTTATTAAAATTGATGAAATTCTTCAATTAAAATTACTGTGCATCAATAATTCATTCTTTAAAATTAGTTTCTAATAAATTTTAAAATATGGAAGCTGAATTGTGTGATTAAAAAGTACGGTTCTCATTGAGTAGAAGAGTGACAAGTCAACCGTAACACTTGTGAATATAAATAGGGATGTTCTAAGATAAAATCTGTCGAGACCAATTTATCAGCTGTACAAATCTTGTAATCCCGGTATCAAAACTACTAAATCTGTAAAAAGTCCTATTTCTCCAAATCAAATAGATTTTTCTTCCAGATCCAAAAACAAGCCCATCAAATCCTTGCATCACACACCCAAAAAGCAGAATAGAATTCTTTGTTTTTAACGTTCTTCAATCGAGATCAAATCCTACTTATTCAATCAACATGTCCTTTTTACGCAAAACGTCAGGAAATGGGCATTGGAATATGCTTTAAATACTTTGCTCCCAACTCAACCAGAAAACATTTAGGTGGTAGATCATGAATCCCTTTTGTATAAGAGCTCAAATTACAAATTCAACGAAACGTAGTAATCATACGCAAAATATAGTTTGTCCACTCCAGCTAAATCTCCTACTCCATTTTGTACAATTAATATGTGAAACTACACAAAGAAACTAGCAAAGAAAAGGAAATGGGAGATCCAGAATCCTTCTCACTTTCTTTGTTTCCACATACTTCCCCACTGGAGCATATATTTCAAGATACCGTCCGTCCATAACATAAACACGCCAGATAAAGGTTCTTCGCCCACTTTTCCTGGACATAAATAAAACCCATCTCAGAATACTAAAAAAATTATCAATTGGAACAAATTATGCAGTACGATGTCGCATCAATCACAAAACGTTCAGGTCAAGTAGGTATAGATACATCAACTCTAGGCTAATACAACATATCTATTATTTCTTTTTCAATGTTGATATTGATATGAAATTTTTTAGGGTTAATGACACAAGTTCTTGAATTTTAACAACTTTCAATTCTATCAGAAACTTCAAAAAACTTTATACAACATTAAACTAACTACTGGACAGCTTTTCTACTCATCAAACTATACACTTACATGGCTACACAAACACACACACACGCAAAAAAAGAACAAACGTGACTAGGAATTTAGCATTAAAAAGAGCACATTTTTTTTTCTAAGCTAAGGCATGTCCATAGTCCATAGGCCATGCTCCATATAGCATTTTTGGATATGAGCATTTCCTCAGTCCAAGAAATTGATACAAATGTTAAAGTCCTGATGGAGAATCCATAAGTTCCTGGCAGAAATGCACGAAGTATTAAAGTAGAATTTTATTTTTGGTCATTAGGCCAAGTTTTCTAAAATAAAACAGAGAACTTTCATGGAATAGAGACAGTAAAACAATGGGAAATACAACGATAAACACACAGTTCTCATAAATCATCATGCAATGCATAGAGCATTTATATCAGGACTGGCACACACATTATGACATGAACATCGCCAATCTAAATTTTTGTCAAAAAGAATGCAAATTATATTGCAGCCAACAGTTAAAATTTTTTGTCAAAAGAATGCAAAATGCATACAAGTATGCTCTTGCATTTTATCTAGCAGTGATCACATTCACTCTAATATAATCATAGGTAAATTTAAGATGAATAAAGACATTACTTACGGTTGATTGAACACATTTGACTGGTAAAAGTGGCAACTGACCAATACATCCATACCAAAACAGGACGTTAATGTGGGTCTTTGTCTTTTGATAGACATAGGCACACCAGATGCTAAAATTATTTCATTGGGCATAAATATACCAGATCAAAGAATTCGCTAAGAATTGAAGATTGTACATGGTCAACCGTTCTAAAGACAATAAGACTGCATGAGGTTACCTTAACATGTGTGCTTGGAAATTGAGAAGTACGTAGAGTTTCTTGTGTTTCGTCACCAGGTTTGCGCCTGGGGACACTCAATATAAGAGCAGCTTGATCAAAAGTAGCAGCTGTAGATGTAATTCGAAAGCCATTATCCCAGCGTCTGTGAATGCCCTCACTCGGGTAAAGAAAATCAAGCTCAACAACCTGTTGAAGTGAGAGAGAGAGAAAGAGATTCTCATGTCAAATATGAAGAAAATTATTAGGAAAATATGTGTCTGTCAGCATAAAAGGCAGGCAGGCATGCATATATATTTAAAAAGAAAGGAAGAAGATCTAAGCAACCTGAAAATTCAATGTATCAGTATTCATTAAACATCTAGGCCAGAGTGTTGAATTCAAAATTGGCCAGGTTACGTTATCTAATGGCATCCACAACTGACATTACAATCTTGTATAGGAGCAGTACTAAATTTATCTATTTTACATTTATTAATTTGCTCCTATAAGATCCAAATTTAGATAAAATATAATATAAATGCGAGGATGATTAAAATTGCAATAATTTGCTCAAGTGTCCTTGTATTGTTTTAACTTCTACCTTAATTAGAATAGAGGCAAAATTAGAAGGGAAAAAGAAAGAAAATAGACAAAAAACATGCATGAGTAATTGAAGGTATCATGCAATTCAGGAAAGTTTTGCAGAGGCTTAATTGGATATAAAGGCTATCTGAACGTCACAAAATAAATGCAAGACATTGTCAACATCAAAGAATTCAAAGACAAAATGCAAAAAGACCAATAAATGAAGGGCGCCCAGGAGCACCATCTTTAATGCTACAGTAGAATGACACATAGCAATGAGAAAATTCCATTCACTCTGCATGATAAATGAGCAATGCCAGAAAATTAGAAGAAATCAACCTGATCACTGAAGCCTGCATTGCGAGACATGACAACGCCCCACCGGCTTCCAGCAGTAGCCATTGAGGTCACATGAAATCCTTCTCTCCACTTCTTGTTTATCCACTTAAAGGGAAATGAGTCGCTCACCTTGTAAGACTGTTGCGTATATTGTGTGCCTGCAGAAATTATGTTGTTATGGATTTTAGTTGCCCATACTAATTTAAAAAAAAAAAACTGACATCTCCACAAACACAACAGTTAGCTTGACAAAAATTTGAAAACAGTTGGCACAATAGTAAGGTTTTCTAAGGCAAGTGTAGTATGAGCAATCGGAATGGTGCAAATAATGTGGATTGTGGAGTGAGAAAGCCTTAGAACATGATAACATGCAGAGAAAGAAGATTTATAATTCATCATGCTTTGGTTCCCATAAGAAGCACACCTAGCGACCCTTTGGCTTAGATTTTATTCAACTGAATTAAGTATAAAGTTGAATAAAACCATTTAATTATGTTTTATTAGTTACTCTTTGCTTGCTTATACATCACTAATAACAAATACAAACGTTGCCTCTATTCTCTAGAAAATTTACAAATGCAAATGAATGCCTTAAAAAATAATGCAAACAAACCTTTTGACATCACCACAAGGGAGCTTCCATTATTTGCACCAGCAATAGAACTAATGTAATAGTTCTTCTCCCATTGTTCCATGATCCATTCCTGTTATTTTGGAAGAACAATTTTCTTATTTTGTACATTTGATTGCTTGTATGGAAAAAAGGAAAAATGCAGCCAATGCCCACGCATGCATAAGTTCAGCACAGAGATTCACCTTGTGTAAGAAAAGAGGCGACAGTTCATAAACTTGGTTTGTAAAACCAGTTCCGGCATCCATAATTAATGCCCAAAGATTAGAACAAGATGCTACACTACTTATGAGCAGACCATCAGCAATTCCTCTCTCCACATGTTGAGCCAACCTTCCATCAGCCACATTATAATGGTACCTAGTTACATGGCAAATGTAGGTCATTAGGCACCATCAAGGAAACCATATCCGAAGCATCATAAAGCTTTTGTCTCCTTGAAATCAATAAAGTTGTTTTATTAGCGAAGCAATGGATTGTCCAAAACCAGATGCTAAAAACAAGAGGCTGCCTGGGGTGACCAAAGTGAAAGTCGAGCCATTAAGAATCCACATCCTTTTGACAATTCTGAACCTTTTTTGCGCTCAAACTAAAAAGAGCAATGTGTCCGTTTTCAATCTTCACATAGTAGGAAATAGAACCCAAAGTACAATCCCAATGCATTTGAATATAATAGATGGACAAAATCAATAAATAAGTTTATCAAATTAAGAGATTAAGGGGTATAAACTATAACATGGAATGGAAATTAGGATGCCAGTCGCCTTCTAGACACTCTTCTCAGGCTCCTAACAATTTTAGTTGAGGTGCACACATGAGCAACATTCAAAATTAATTACACACCCACAAAATATTTTATTCTGTTTTCACCTATTTGAAGGTCTTCAAGGAGATTGAACTAGAGAATTCTGATGGTAAAAGAAAATTCAAATTAAAATGGAATAAAATATAATCAGAAAGAGAACATGAAAAAGGAATGGATATTTATATATATAACAAAAGGCCTATCTAATCCCATTGAATCACAGCTAAAGGCAATCCCTAATAGCGACAACAAAAAAATGAGGAATAAAATAACAGCAATAATTGATATGCATGAGTATGACTTGCACCATAATCAAGCCAGAAAAAGAAAAATGGACAAAAATAGGGGAGGAATTCATTTTACAACTAAAAAATTAACAAATTTCTACAAGATTCATAACTTCAGCAAAATTTGATCCCTTACAACCATTCATTGGATTTAATGCTTCATTAGTGTAAATCATGCTTATCTAATATCAAGTGATAATTAAATTGCACAGAAAGTAATAAATTTTCAGAAGTTCCATGTATGAAATTTTCTTATACATATACACCACTGACATTGATCCAATGGTTAGGTTATCAAAATTCTAAATTCAAGTTTAGCTTCATGCAAGAATTTGTGGAACCTAGAACGTTTAAAAGTGAACCTGCAACTTTTAGACTGGAAAGAGCAAGATAGTATGAAGCAGAACACATTCCTACCTTTGTTTCATTGGTAGTCTAGCATTATAAATGGAAATCCATTGTGTAGCTGGAACTCCTAGACGAACCTTCTTCTTGGGTTGCCCATCATCCTCTTCCTCAATATTCAACCTGCCGCGTTTTTGGCCAACTTGACAGATAATCTGACACAGTATGTAAGTGTTACCACTATAGATCCTCAGAAAGAAAATAGAAAAGAAAAACCCACTTGTATATTCAGATCTCCTCACAAATACCTTTTGGGCGCCCTCAGTGTTTATAGGCCTTATTGCTGGGTTAGGTCCTATCAGGCCCTCAAACAAAGATATTAACTTGGAATAGTTTGGCTCCTCATCAAATTTCATATTCACCACAATCTCAAGAAATTGCTTAAGGGGTGGAGGACAAAAGCAACACAGCATTTCTGAAGAGGTTGCCATCTTCTTTTTGCAAACTAGGAAGGACTTATTGTCACCCTAAGAATTTGTTAAAAAGATAAAAGGTGAACAATGCGTGCAAATCATTCTAACAATGAAATCTACCAAGATGATCAATTACCTATGGTAAAAAGTGTACATATACACACAGATATTCACAAAAGAGAAGCAAGTATTGTTGGTTAGTACCTGAAACCCTTGCCATGGCAATCTGCCTCGACAGAGGAAGATTAGTGTATATGCCAGTGATTCAAGATCGTCCCTCCTACTAGCAGTTCTTCCCAAGTGAGCATGGACACTAGCATATCTAACCGTTCCTCTAGGGAAATAACACAGAAAAGAATCATGAATAAAAGTCCAAAGGTTACATTTGACCACTAGACCCCAAGCAGAAACTATAAAACCCTTTACTCACCTGAACATATCAGGACGTTGATCATATTCAACATGCTGCCCACTACCACTATCTCTCCACTTTGTTGCTGTGTTATGATGAGTAAATACAGCATGAGTACCATAAACGATTGAAATCTAAAAATAAGTCAAGAAATTAAGACATTTACTCACCTAACCCAAGGTCAACAAGAAACAACTTCTTCTCCTGTGCTGTACCTGGCTGACCAAGTAAAAAGTTCTCTGGCTTTACATCTCCATGCACATAGCTATAATCAAACGAGGTTAAGATTGAAACTAATCAGTAACTAAAATTTAATGAAGCATTGCTAAAATTAAAATTTAAAGCAATTGGATATCCACTTATGTTATAAATTTTATCAAGAAAACCAGCTATCACATGACAATTGCATCTAAATCACATACCCTCTGGAATGCATCTTCTCTAGGATTGATAGAGATTCAACAGCAATACAAGCTACCATTTCTGAGGACATTCTATGTACAAAAAGAACAAGAAATGAATAAACCCAAATATAAGCACATATGTCAAAAAAAAAAAAAACTAAAAAGATAGTATTTAAGAGTTAGAGAATAGAATTTTGCAGCTAAGAGAAAACTGCAAATCCACTAATTTTTTAACACTACATGAGGCAACATAGGAAGAGGGAAATAAACTGTACAAAATTGTACACTCTTTCCCATCAGAACTCAATAAAAAAGAATAGAAAATACATCCCCACATGAATAAAGAAATACAAATTATTTAATGAATGAAATACTCACGACTGCCCAGAAGAATTCCACACATCCCAAAGGCTAGGGCCTAGCATGTCCATAACCTGAAAATGTATGACCAGAAATCAATCCAACAAGTTAAAGTGAAGATATGAAAATAAATGAGTTCGCAGAACATACCATTACATAATAATCTCCTTGCCTTCCTTTATAATG
Source organism: Manihot esculenta (assembly GCF_001659605.2). NCBI lineage: Eukaryota > Viridiplantae > Streptophyta > Magnoliopsida > Malpighiales > Euphorbiaceae > Manihot > Manihot esculenta. Next base: position 8,311,661 of record NC_035175.2, on the reverse strand, counting down.
AACCCTTGGCACTCCATGGCTACCACCAAGAGTACTGGGGAAACAAAGTACATTATCAAATCACTATAATAACAACAAAAAATCTGAAAAGAGCCATACACACACACAGAGAGAGAAATAAGAAGGAAAAAGAAAATTAAGAAAGCACTTACTTATATACTTGCCATTCATATGGGGGCCCATAGTTGCAACCCTTGCTGTTTCTATGCTCAAATTTCAGAGCCACCTTAAGGGAATGTATATAGAAGAACAATTTATAATATGATTAAGCTTATATAATAAAAGAAAATAACAGTACATAAGCCAACTGTACCTCCATGGCCCCAGGGCCCATTGCACGATCGGTGCCACCACTTACTCGACGGCCAACAAACACCTGACCAAATCCACCTTTACCCAATTTTCTTTCTATCTTATATAAAGGTGACCCTCCCACTTGAACCTTGGAAACAAAAAATAAGAAACTTTGTATGATTACCACAAAGACAAAATGCAAGCGATTTTAGAAACAGAACATGCTAATCTGAATCAAAATAAAAATGGAAATTTTGAGATACATCACAATTTTGTAACACTTAACAGACACACAAAATGAAACAAGTGTACAACACATAGTGAAAAGAATTTTTTTAAAAAAAAGCTTCAATATTTATGTGCATAAATAATGTTAATCAGAATTAGGGGTGTATTGGCAATCAAACCCAATGAGAAAAATCATTTCCAGATACTTCCTTGCAAAGCCCTAAGCCTACCAAAAGAACAAAAAGTGGAAGTTGCTAAAAACAAAGGAAGAAAAACTTATATGTATAAAACTTACAAGACAACAATATCGAATCAACTATTGCAAGCACCAAAAGTCCACTACTGACAAAACTGAAACAACGCATATTATAAGTAAAAGGCTACACCAAATATCTCAATGAATCACTGAATATATGTGCCAAAGTAATGCATCCTAAGCTAAATGTAAAACATCATTTACGCTTGAGAGCTTCAACCCAACTGAGGAAGCAGCACAGCACCGAGAGATTACACACAGCATGCAGCTAAAAAAGACCACCATAACAACCCTTCTGAGTCAGCACTTACGAACACTGAACAAAACCACAATAAACTGAACAGACCAACAAGACATCAATGCCCGCCCAACGTGGTGGTGGCCTCGCGTAGTAAACAAAATGAACCATATTTCACGAAATAAAAACAAATCAAACTGCCATTAGACCCATAAATAAAATAAAAAAATGAAATAAACCAAATTCAGAGAGCACATATTTGGGGGAAAAATTAACAATACTAGCAAAAATAGCATACCTTTTCTGGGAAAGGTGCAGTGTTGCCCTCCTCCTCCTGCCCAACAGCCTTATTAGCACTCAAACCACCACTATCATCACCCATTATACCAACTCTCTTAACGTCCTCCTCTTGCTTCTCTTTTACAGAAACAACAGCCAAATTTTTCTTGCCCTTCTTTTTCCTCTCCGAAATCAAAAATTCACTATCTTCTTTCTCCGATATTACAATCACCTTATTATCCTCCTGCTTCTCTTTCAATCTTTTCGTTTCCAATCTAGTCAGCGGCCTCTTCCTCTCTCTAGCTACGGCGGCACGGGTCTTCACGCAATTTTGCACTCGCGGAGGGTCTGGTTGCCTGTTTTGCGGCGTTAACCCTGCGCGACCTCTGCGAACACCTCTGCGAAGCTCAGGCATCGCTCAAGCCCATGCAATTGGTGCCCTAAAAGCAAAACCCCAAGCAGCTCGGCGTTGATCATTATAGTGAGATTGAGCTATTCATGTCTTCCAAAGAAATTAATAATAATAATTCAAGAATTTCAGAGAATTGAATCTTTAAAGAGACTTGTATTGAGCTTCGAAAGGGAGGGTAGGGCTCAGAATGGGCAAATTATAAAGGTCGATAGAAGAAAATTAGGGAATTGAAGAGAAATAATTGGGAGATTAGGGTTAGGGTTGGGTGTAGACAACAAGAGGCGCAGACCCAGTTCTGTCCATGAGGTCAGCGGTTATTGGAGGAGAGGCAACCTAAGCGAAATTGGAATGGGAGTTTCAGGTACAGCAGTCAGCAGGTCATAGCTCGGGAGGGCCCAGTGTAGAAAGAGTCAAATAAGAATGAGATGCCATGTCAGCTGTATTGTGGGACCGTGACCTATAGACTGCGAACTGTTATGTGGGTTGATTGGATTTAATTGAGATGGGCCGTATAATCAAATCATTAGGCCCAATGATTTATCGTTCAAGTCGGCGAGAAAATGACTTGCTAGAAATGATGACAGTAGTAGGTAAGGGCAGGCCCCACCGCCAAAAACGCGCAATTCTTGTTTAGATGGATCCATGATAAATTTAAATTATAAATATATGAATTTTACTTATTTTTATATTAATTTATTATAAAATTTTAAATATTAAAAATAAAGTCAATATATTTTGATTTTATAAACTTTAATAACTATACTATAATTTATTATTAACATTTTGAATTTTAATTTAGTCATTTGGCATTGAAAAAAAATTACGATGATTATAAATATGTATTAACATATATATTAAGAATTTTTTTATCCAATGATGCTGTGTTTTACTCTTAATATATAAACTCTATTCACTCAACACACTCAAAGTTCAATTATACATATGGCTCTTCAACAATGATAAGTGTTATAATAGTTGTTAACTTTTTTTTATCATGGATAACTATTTTAGTAGTGATTAATTAAAATAATTTTTTATAATTTATTTTTTTAACTATTAAACCATTAAAATTATGTTCGATAATCATTATTAGAATTATATTTAGTATTTTAATTCAACTAAAATACTATTATTTAATAATTGTGATAATAGTTTATAAAAAATTACTCTTCATAATATTTAATTAATTACTATTAAATATATATTCACTATTACAACAGTTAACAACTATTACATAATTAATATTACCGAACATGACTTAAATAATATTTTTTTTTCTGTATTTGGTGTTTTAACTCGATCAATATACAGCTGCTGTTTTCGAAATTGTTGCTGACCTATCTATAGCATTCCCAGCTTCACTGATGGTCTCACCTTTCTTCTTTGGGAGCTTTTGGACTCATGTCATGGAGATGTATCATTCATATGATCTCGCCTAAGTCGCCTCATCAATTATGGGGCTTTGTTATGCTCTTGTGGTGCTTTTTGATTTTTCATTAGTTGATAATTGATTGGGTTCCTGTTGATGATTGAGGATTCGTTGGTGCTTTTTAATTGATTAATTGAAAATTTGGGGGAAATGATGCTTAGGATTTCAGGAGATTTATCTTCGTATTATAAGCAGAGTGGAGATAACTGATGGTTTTCAAACCAAACCCATTATTTTTCATTTTTCATTCACTTTACTTATTACTTTGGTAAAATCAGTTAAGTTGGAATTTCCAAATTCGAGTCTCTATCTAATAAACTTCATTTATTATTTTAATTTTAAATAAGGTTCTATGAAGCTAACATAATTCAACTTGTTGACAAGTAAATATTATATTTTCAATCCCCTAAAATTATCTATTGACTTTGGTGTAGCATAGGCGAAAAATATGCAATGCAGCAGTTATCCAAATTTATGTCTATCGAAGTGTTGAAAAATGTTAGAATCAGTACATTTCCTTCCCATTCAACAATTTGTCTCCTATATCATAAAAGAAACTCCCATAATTGTTTTTTCTTCCCTTGGTCAGCATCTAGAATATAAAAAATGCAGAAGTTTAAAGTGTAAACACCATCCCTTTCTCTCAGTTTAATAACAATAATAATAAAACACACTACAAATTTGTTATGAAGTTGGTACCAAATGTGGAACAGTAACCCAGCTATTCCCCGCCTCCTTGATCAGCCGACTCTCCTTCATATGGCCTCTCAAGCTGTCTACAAAATCCCACATTCCAAGCGATGCATAAAAATTGGATAGCATTATGTAATTCCCAGGATTATTTGGTTCTAATTCCAACAGCTTCTTTGCAGCAAGCTCACCCCTCGCAACATCCAAATTAATACGGCAAGCATTCATAAGGGCTGCCCACACAGCAGCTGTTGGCCTAATGCCATTTTTCTCCATATCACCAAACAGGCACCATACATCTTCCATTCGGCCAGCCCGGCCTAAGATATCTATTAAGCAGGAATAGTGTTCCACGCCTGGGACTAAACCACATTTCTTCTCTACTAAGTTGAAAAGTTCGCGCCCTTCTTCCACTAACCCTGAATGCCCACAAGCGGATAGCACAGCAAGGAATGTCACAGAATTCGGTGAAACCTTATTTCCCTCCTGTTCCATCTTACTGAACAGTTCCAGAGCTTCATGCCCATGTCCATGCCTACCATATGCATCAATCATGCTAGTCCAAGAAACAACATCTTTATGAAAAATCCCATTAAACAATGATCTAGCATTCAAAATTTTTCCACATTTTGCATACATGTCTATTAATTTGTTGCAAAGTTGAGTATCCGAAGTAAACCCAAATCTTGTTGCTACGCAGTGGATCTGCATACCAATCCACAGGTCTGAATTCTCACAGCAAGCTGAGAGAGCACTAGTGAGGGCAACTACATTTGGTTTCATAACACTTATGATTGAAAATGCCTCTTTATATCGCCTATTCTGTACACACCTAGTAATAAAAGAATTGCACATCACATCATCCTTTGTCCAACTCAAAGTAGAAAATACTTTCATGGCTTCACTAATATGCCCAATGCTAGAGTAAAAATCAATAAGAGCAGTACCCAAAACAACCAAATCACGGCCCGTCACAACCACCAAGGCATGAACTTGCTTACCTGGTTGAAAAGCCGCGATAGAGGCGCAAGCCTTAAGCAAAGAACATAGTGTGAACTCGCTAAATTCCACTACTTCCCTCCTCATTTTTGAGAAAACCCCTAGTGCTTCCTTGGCAAGCCCATGCCTTAAAAAGCTTGAAAACAAAGAATTCCAACTCACAACATCTTGGAATTTCACCTCTTGGAAAGCCTTTACCGAGTCACCCAAGTAACCATACTTCGAGTACATATCAATAAGAGCAGTTTTGGTCACAGTTCCTAGATCAGTGCCAGTTTTGAGCATTAGAGCATGAACTTGTCTGCCACGTTCTGGCCCAGGCAAAGCAGAGCAAGCGCCGAGAATTGGCGTGAAAGTGTAAGCATCAAACTTAGGACAAACACTATGCATATGGCAAAAAAGGGCCCAAGTGGCAAGAAAGTTGCCATTGCGAGAGAAAGAAGCGAGTTGGCAGTTGAGAGAGTAGAGCTCTCTATGAGGAAATGCATCGAGCAAGTGGTTGATGTGAGCATAGCTTATATCACTGAAGGCTCTTGCGTTTAGGGGACGAATGTAGCGATGGCAAGCAAACATCAATGCTTTTGCGAGCAATGAATACCACATGTTCCATGCTATTACGACACATATATGAATTGTGAAAGCAAACCTACTTAAAGATTATTCTCTACGAATTATGCCGCGGCTATTGGGATGCATAAGCGACCCCGTCGCCTTTTTTTTTTTTGGTGCTGGTGGCGGCGGCGGTGGGGGAGGTCTGTACTGGCCTCACCGGATTCTCTCTCTATCTCTTTACCTTACTCTCGCTGCTTCACTGCTTCTGCTCCCAGCGTCTCGCTAACCTCCCTTTTGTTTTTTCGTCCTATTCCTTTCTTTTTCTCCGCGACAGTGCTCTCCAGTCTCAAAGAACAGAATATAGTAGCAGGCCCGGGTCCTGCAAGAGAAATGCACAGCCCATTTCTCCAAGAGCTTTTTCCAAAATTAAGATCGGGTAACTATAATTTTATCAATTTGGAGTCGGCTAAAATTTATTTATCGATTTAGAGTTTGTCTGTCACGTGACAGATAAAAAGGAGATTTGGCGTCTCTTTGACAGGCGCCAGGTCCGATCGCTTTTCAAAGAGGCGCCACAGGAAGTTTGTTTATTTTTTTTTTTAATTATTAATATATTATAATTAAATATTTATATTATATTAATTTAAAAATATTATATTTTTATAATAATAATTTTTTTTATAATTTTAATGTTGTAATATTTAATAGATTTTATTATTAATTTTTAAATAAAAAATTACTGATATTATATAATTTTAAAGTTTAATTTTATTGTAATTAGATTAAAAATAATTCGATTGTAATTGAATGTATAAAAATAATTTATCGTATATTATATATTTATATAATGATAAATTTTTTTATTATTTTAATAAATTGATGTATTAATACTGTGATTAATAGTATGAGTAATCTTGTATACTTTTAATCACATTATAATATTATTTAATAACTCTTCAAAGTATTAAGACATTAAAAATAGTTATTATATTTTATAAAAATATTTTTAATATATAAAAGTTTAATAATAAAAGATTGCACATAAAAAATATTTACAATATAATATTATTATATACAAAATCACTTTATTAAATTTTTTATAGTATACATTTATCCAATAATAAAATTTTTTATTATTTTAATAGATTAATATAGTAATTCTATAATTAAATAGTACCAGTAATTTTGTACATATTTAATATTATTTTATAACTATGCAAAGTACTAAAATCAATTATAAATAGTTATTATATTTTATAAAAATATTTTTAATATATAAGAATATTATAAAAGTTAATAATAAAGAAATGCACATAAAAATATTTAGAATTATAATATTAATCTGCTATTAAATTTATATAAAATTATTTAATTGAATTAATTATTTAATTTATTTATCTTTTTTAATAAATTATAAACAATTTATATAAAATATTTTAAATTATTATATTATTTTATTATTAAAATATTTAATTAAATTTATTATCTTTGATAAATTATAAATAATTAGGTGATGACATATAATATTTAATCACAATATAATTTTATTCTATGATTCTAAATAAGAGCCTAATAAAAAGTAAATTTAATTTTTATAATTTTAAATATTATATTAGTTAGTTTATTTATTTATTTTTTATTAATTATTTAAATTATAGTATAATTTTATTTTATAATTTTAAATAAAAGTATAATAAAAAATAAATTTAATTTTTATAATTTTAAATATTTATATTAATTAATTAATTTTTTTATTAATTATTTAATTTAATACTCTTATATATATTTAATAAAAAATAAATTTAATTTTTATAATTTTAAATATCTATATTAATTAATTAATTTTTTTATTAATTATTTAATTTAAGTAGTGCCAGGCCACAATTTAAAAAACAAAGAAAACAAATTTTTCAAGGCGCAGACACCTCTTTGAGAAGGGGCCGAACCTGCCTTTTGTCAAAGAGGCGAACCCAAATCTACAAATAAATTTTAGCCCGAGCTCAAATCGGTAAAATTATATTTACCCGACCCTAAGTTTTGCAAAAAAGCACTTTCTCCAATGAATATGTCCATTGACCAGCCGAAACCCCATAACCTATTAGCTCAGTAACCATTTTCTTTGCATTCTCCTCCCGGGGAGCATTGCATAGACTAGAGAGGAGAACCCTCTTTCTTGCTCGCTTCTCGTCAAAGCGTCATCCTTGTATACCGGTAACGTTCTACTCTGCACTAGGCCTTCTTATCAATTCCATTTAGTTTTCTGCAGTGATTGCTTTGAGCTTTCTCAACGGTTTTTGGTTGCTAAGGAAGTGCGGGAAAAAGAAAACGAGTGTTTTATTATTGAATCGATGTATTGTAGATTAGGTAATTCTAATAGAAATGATTTCTCTTCCAGAACATCTAGGGAAGACTGCATTGTAATGAACTGCTTATCGCGTGTTTCTTCCTATACTGCGGGTATAGTTGGAAGAGCAAGCCATTTCATTTGGCGGAGTACTTCGCATCAATGTTCTATTCCCTTGTGGAAAAGAAGCTTTGATCAAGCTGGTCTTAAAACAGTCAATTTGGAATCTTTGTTACCCAGGTTTCGTGTTCAGTGCTACTCGTCCCGAAAAGCTAGTGCAAAAACTTCGCCTAAGAGGAAATTGGATCCTGCTCCAGCAGTCATGGAGCAAGAGAAGGATGCTTTCTTTGTCGTGCGTAAAGGCGATATTGTTGGTGTTTATAAGAGTTTCGCCGATTGTCAGGCTCAAGCTGGATCTTCGGTAATTCTATAGTCGCTGTTTCATAGTTTTTGTGCTTGTTGATTTTTTATTCTTCATTGGTGTTGGTTGTTCAAGTCATTTCCTTTTGAAATTTTCTTGTCCATAAGTACTTTCATTTGTTCATATTGTATGTCAATTGTTATCCTTGGTAGTTGGTATTGCAGGAATTTCCTTGCTTTTTTATATTAATTTACATTATGAATGCTTGTTAAAATCTGTTAGGGATGTTAACCCCTATAGTTTTCTTTTTCTTTCTTTTTTTCCTTTTGGGAAAACAATCGAAATGAAAAGTATGTCTATATTGTTTTCATTTTCAATTTTTTGTATCAAGCATTATCATTAAATGGAATGCATTTTACACGTTATATTTTGTAGTTTCAATTGGTATATTCTTCACATTATTTTCTTTTGAAGATTATCTAACTATTTCTTTTCTTTTATGCTACATGCTATAACATGTAACTCTTTGTTGATTGATCATTTCCAGTAAAAGGTGGACTGATTTACAATGCCTTTTTCAACAACTGCATTTTCAATGTTACTTGGTGTTTTCCTTAACTTATTTTAAATGCAATGCTACAGAACTATAGTTGATGCTATTGCAGTTTGCTTGTTGAATAAGAGTGATTTTGGATGGACTTAAGATATTTCATCTTTCTAATTTGGTAGATATGCGACCCTCCTGTCAGTGTTTACAAGGGGTATGCATTACCTAAGGACACCGAGGGGTATCTCATGTCACATGGGCTTCAGAATGCTTTATACACGATCAGAGCTTCAGATTTGAAAGAGGACCTTTTTGGCACACTTGTCCCCTGTCCATTTCAAGTAAGTTGACATGTGATCTTGTAATAATGATTGAAACAAGTTTTCTTATTGTTAGTACCTCTTGTGTTTGTTCAGTATCATGTTGAGAAACCATTATCTGTATCCATGTGATGTGAAGCCTTTTGGATAATGAAATATCTGAATTTCATATGATTAAGTTGAAAGGAATGGATGTGATTAAATGGAAAAAAATGGCCAATGATAAATTTTAAAGTAACTAACAGTAAAATTTTGGAATTTTAAATTGTTATTTCAGCAACCCACTTCCTCCAAAGGAGCAACACACTTGCTGGATGCCACAAAAAAGAGATCACAAGAATTACTGGATGCAGTAAGTTTGAAATCTCATCTTTGACCTTTCTTCAAACTTAGAAGATTTATATAAGAAAGAAATAACAGTGAAACTGCATTCATGTGTACCTTATCCTTTTTCTGTAGGAAGCAACCTTGGCTTTCTTTTTCTTTTCACCGTCACTCTCTGTCTATGAAAATATTTCCTTGAGTGCTCAATGTGTTTAGGGAGCGGCATTTAAACTTCTGTGGCATTGGTTTCTGTTATTAACTTATTATTTATCATCTGACCTGAATTTGATTAATTGTTTTTCAAATTCTACATGCATGAGAATGCCTGTTTAGTAATCTCTTCATCTATTTTGCTTTGTTTAGATGCATATTTGTCGTGATGCAGGGAACAGATGGATCATCATCTGGCTTAACTGATCCCTTGAGAAAGCATGCCAAGTTGGACAATCAAAGCAAGGCTCAGCCACTGTCTAGTGACTGTGTAAGGTTTTTATATCGCCATGTGATACATGCAAATGTATCTCTGTCTGTCTGGTTTATCATTTTTCATGTGTTAGTGCTATAAAATAGTGAAAGAGGCACTCTTGAATAAGCTTGTCCGGATTGGGCAGTAAATGCTATCTAGTAATTGTATACATTTAATGAGACTGTAATTTGAGGACAATAAGTCAATGACAAGCATGGTCCTGGCAATAATTGCTACCTAGTAATAGTATACATATAATGATTCTGTACTTTGAGGACTGAGGACAATAAGTCAATAACAAGCATGATCCTTTTCCTGCAGCACTCCTGTATTCTTGAGTTTGATGGTGCTTCGAAAGGAAATCCTGGACCAGCTGGGGCTGGAGCTTTGTTACGGACTACCGATGGAAGTGTGGTATGCATTTTGACTTTTTTGTATCTCCTTATTTTTTATTAATAGTTTCTTCTTCTAAACCTTCAATTCATTGTAGATATGCAGATTGCGAGAAGGATTGGGCAGAACAACAAATAATGTAGCTGAATATAGAGCCATGATTTTGGGGCTGAAATATGCTCTTAAAAGGGGATATACAAAAATTCAAGTCCAAGGTGACTCTAAACTTGTTTGTTCTCAGGTTGGTTTGTCTTGTTAATTCCTCGCCCCCTATCTCTTTCTTTTTATATAGTTTCAAGTTCAATACTTGGATTTCTTTTTTCATTTAACAAAAATGAAAAAAAAAAGAGACAAAACCAGTGTATCCACTAGATTCATGAGCATAACAAATGTGGGAATAATAGTATAATTCTAGTCTCAAAGTCAGTGTCATAGTCCTAGCTTAAATTATTAATGAAGTGTTTGGAATATGTTCAAGTTAGGAAAAAGTTACCTATGTTGGGTTATATGGATCCATAAAAAACCCCATGCATTTATACTGTGGATCTAAATAGACCTGGTCTAGGCAAGAATTGCCCGTTCAAGTTATCCTCTCTTTTCTGGCTTAGACCTGTAAGCTTGGGAAAAAGGTTTCTCTTCTCACTTCATATCTATCATAGGTTTTATAAGCTTAGGATTCATGGTTAAGCCATTGATGATTATCTAGTTCATGGTCATTTATCATCACCAGATATTTTTGAGTGTGTTGTGCTATATCATTTCAAAGTCTTACGTGGAAAATTATGGAACAGATTCAGGGTTTATGGAAGGTCAACCACCCTAACCTTACCAAGCTGTATGAGGAAGCAAAACAACTGAAGGACAAGTTTGTTTCTTTTCAGATCAACCATGTTCTAAGGGTATGTAGTTATATGCTGTTTATAATAACTTGCATCTTTGCAATTGGTGTCCCATATTTTGTGTTGGTAAAATGTGCTTCCATTTTCTAATCTAATAATTTACGAGAATACTTTTTCTTCTATATGGCATATGGTAATGGCAGAATAAGGAATTTTAAACTATAATTTCAACTCTAATTAAGGAATAATCTGGATGGTTGATTCTATTGATGGTGATGGAGATGGAGATGAAGCTTAAAACAGCAGTAAGGAACTCAAAGGGAAAAAAAAGTACGGAGTAGTCTACCCCAGCAGAACAGTTTATGCCCCAAGCTTCGAGAGCTGGAATAGCAAATGGCGTAGAAGAATAGAATGAATCTCTCCCTTTTATTTATTCCATATGTAGGTTTCTAGTGTTCTTATCACATGTTTTCTGCATTTCCTCATAAGCCCCTCTAGGGTTTCCTTTGATCAGAACCCTCCGGTGTTTTTTTGTTATTCCACTGCATGTTCCCATTTCCCATCCTCCTTGCTCTCTTGCATGCTCTCATCAGGTAATACATGTCATCCTTGGGAAAATCCAATATTGATTAGATTTCTGATCATTCCACTGATCAAATGACCCAATATTAAGTGAGCCTTCCTGTCTGTAAACATTTGGATCTGTCAATACCTGCAAAAACATCAAAGCTTTCTAGTGCATCTATTCATTCTGCAGTAACTTTTGGCCTAACGATAGAAGAGGAATCTGCATATCCTTGCATCAAATGTATTTGATTTTGAACCAGTACATTCTGTGGTTGTGTTTTGCTGTAATGCTCATTGAGTTTCACAATTATGAGCTTTGATCTCCATGCTAGTTTGTGCACATTGAGTTTGGTTTTTTGCATCTCTTGTCGAGTCTCACTCTGTTCGCCGCTGCTTCTGCTGCTTTCAGTCGTTGTCTCTTTGTGGATCCTTGACCTAATCTTGTATGTGTTCAGGAATTTAACTCTCAGGCTGATGCCCAAGCAAACTTTGCCATCAACCTTGCTGGTGAGACTTCTTGTTTCATTATTTTCCTGCATTTAAATGTTATTCCATTCCATCATTAATTATGATCCTGCTGCAGATGGCCAAGTTGAAGAGGAATCTGAATAGCACCTCATAATGGAGACTGCAGTGTGCACTGCATTCTGAGCTCATGTTTTAGTGCAAAAGTCAACTCTAGTGATTGAATTCTTTCAGAGTTGAAGCTGGCAGCACTAGCAGGCTTTGTAACAAGGATTGTGGTTTAACCTTGCACCAATTTCCGTTTCGTCTAGATATGCTCGAGCTTGAGATATCAGCCTCATTCATTCTGTAACACAGCACAAAGATAATTTAGCAAGCGCTGAGTTCGTATCTTTTTTTTTTTTTTTTTCCTTTTGGCACATATCCAATAGTCTCATATAACTTCATTATTTTCAGACTTGAGATTATGTATAGGCAAGCATATGAAAATGTTGATGATGGCTATTGGCTTATGCAACAGATAATTTATTTTTAATGCTTTCTTCAATTTATTCTTCCAACACATTGTGCTCCTGTCCCTGAGATGCAAGAACAGATGACACCCGACGTCATTAGCTAGTCAAATATATTAAAACGTCGTTACTCATTAGCTATAAGTATAAAAAAAATTTTAAATGTGAATTAATTAGTTAAAAAAATTTTAAATGTGAATTAATTAGTAAATTTTTTTTAAATTAAATGATGAGTTTTATTTAAATAGTAAAATATTTAATTAATTAAGAAAATTTTAAAATTGAGAAATTAATTAATAAATTTTAACATTTAATTTAAGAATTTTCAAAATCAATTAATTAAAATTAATCTAAAAAAAATTTAATTTAAAAATTAATTAATAAACTTCTAAATTTTTCATAATTTTTATTTGTTAGAAACTAGGAGCAATGCTTACCAACTAGATCCGGTGCCACAACACGAGGATAGCGCACTTAACAAAATTAAAACTAAGAGTTATAGGGCTCACCCGAATGGGAGAGTTCCCTCCAAAAATTGGCGTATGCTGCTATTTGCGGCGTGCACACGGTATTCTTTAGTAAAAGGCGAAAGAATAGTTCGCTTTGTGCTCACCGCGCAGCTGCGTGCTTTGACCCCTCTCTTCTGAGCTATTATATACTAGTTTTACTTTGTTGGCTGATTTTTATTTTCCGATGTGGGATTTGCGTGCTTTCTTGTATTACTCTCTTTCAAATTACTAGACTTTTCCTTGGGCCTAGCTTGCATTCTCTTCTGGCCCGATTTAAATCATACATCCAACCTCTTAAGTGAGTTGGGAATTTCTCAATCAAACGTTTCAATATCATCTAATTAATTATTAGTAACCCATGAATTAAATTAATTGTCCTACTAATGGCACTATGAATTTTATCTTTCACATCAAGCTTCGAGTGGAGATTAATAAAAATGTAATCTACTCCGAAGTGCAATGTGGATTGGACGGCGTTTGAAAGAGGGCAACGCTGTAGTTTTGTGGGGGTGTTTAGAGATAGTGAGGGGCGTTTCTTGATGGCACTCTCAGGCTGGTTTCATACTTGGAGAGAAGCAAAATTCCTTAGACTACAAGAGGGGCTCCCCCGGATCATGCTTCAACAACTGCCCAGTAGAGGCAGATGCTTTACAAGTTTATCGGGCTATTTCCAATGGGCAAGACGACTGGGCTAGGTTTTGAAGTGTTGTTAAAGATTGGATTAATTTTCTTCATCAGAGTGATGGACTTATTCTACCGATGGATTTGCCGTCAGGCTAATAGTGCAGGTCATGAGCTTGCTAGGGCTGCTCTTCTACATGGACGCTCTTGATAGTTTGTATGAGACTTGCAATCTCTATTGCCAATGTGCTCTTCGATGGCATTTCTTTCAATCTATCGTATTACCTCTTTTTCTCCATAAGAAAAAAGTGGAAAAAAAAAAAGACTTAGGAATTTGTATGGCCAAGTCGATACACTCAGTTTTCCACTTGTTTACTATTATTATGTCAATCGATGTCTAAAAAAAATATTTCCTTAAATATGTTAATAAAAAAATTAAAAATTAAAAAATAAATTATATTTTAATGTTAAATTTTAACATAATTCACCAATCGAATTCTAACACTTAAAATTTCCATACAATACATCCGCGAAAATCATAAAAGTCATTTATAATTTTGGTAATTGATCAAAAAAAATAAACACTCAATTTTTTTTATATTAATAAAAATTTTATATTTAATAAATTATATTTTAATTTTTATATTTTAATATAATCAACGAATTGATCATTTATTTTTAAAATAAAAATTTTAAATCTCTTTATTTTTAATATATTTAAATTAAAAATTAATAGATAGTCAAATTTTTTTAAAAATATAAATTTTTTTTAAAATACTCTTTATAAAAATCTATTTTTAGCTAAAATTATAAATATTTTTAAAAAATTTTAAATTTATAAATATTAAAATATTTTAAAAAATAAAAAATAAAAAATAAAAAAATATTAAAAATTAATTAAATAAAATATTATAAATAAAAAGTTTATAAGTATTTAACTATTATTTTTAAATAAAAAATTAAAATATTTAAATTATAATAAATAAGAACAAATTCATCATAACAAAATTTAAATATATAATTTTAAAAATATGAGAATCAATCTATGCTAAAATTTAAAGGTTCAAGTATATTTTATCCATTTAAAAATAGTAATAAAGACATTTTTACACCTCTGAAAATACCTTTAATTTTAATACACCGATAAATATGATCATAGAGAAATTTAAATGTTCAGTTTAAAAAATATAAAAATTGATCCGTTAATTATGAAAAAACTCAAAAATTAAAATATAATTTATCTAAAAACTAATTATATTACACCATCTAATGGCTACTAATATGGTACTGAAAATAATGAACAGCTTTTTACGTCTTTTGTTAAAAAGTTGCTGCATAACCCCAAGGCCTAATTGAGATTTTGTTCAATTATTTTTACGGGAATGAGGTTTAGTGAATAGTTGGGGAAAAATGGTGAAATGAGCCCCAAAATTAAAACAAGGCAATGCCAGACAAAAGCTAAATCACAAAAATCTGTTGGCTCAGCAGAGGGGATGCCAATTTTTTTTATAGCAATCTATCATATGAGAACTAGCAAGGGAAAGCCCGAGAGGATATTGATTGGATACTTGAACAAAAGGCAAATGATAGAATCCAGCAGACATTACTTCGTTTAGGGTCAAAAAAATAACTACTCTTTTGATTGTATGATGAATAAATGTTTCACAGATTTCCTAAATAAATTAAAGTTCTTACAATTATTACAATAAATGTCATGTCCCTGCTCTCCTTGGCCACCAAGGGTAAGTATTTGAACAGCGTTATGAAGCAAACCCAGCTTCGCTTTAAACTTCATCAATAGAAGGGGGGAAATGTCCCTCAAAGTAATCTAAAATGTCTAACTTACCAAGCACCAACCATCGTTGACATCCAAAAATCCTCTCTTCCAATAGAGGTGTCTAATTCTAAACTATAAGTGGTTCCCCCGAAATGATTCAAATTAGTAATTGATCTCACTTAACTCACCACCAGAAGGATGGTTAATAATTGTTTACCTTGATCTTGACGGATCTGTTTCTCTTTGAGGCAAAAGTTTCAGCAACCAGTAGGGGAAAAGCAATGGTTGCATCACAATGTACCTGGTTGCAATTTGAAGGAAGGGAGAATAATTAAATCACAAACTCATTGCAATAAGCCACCAACAACGATTATTAAACATCAACATTCATCTCACACAAAAACCTCTTTAACAGAAACGCCTATCGCATAAAGAAAAATAGCATGAAGCTGTAAAACTTGTGGTTGATATTCTGGTATGACATATAGTACAACTGCTGATAATAGCAGAAGCTGGAAAAAAAGGATGCATGCAAAAATAAAAAGGAGGAACAAATAGTCGTACTTTGACAGTTTTAGCAGATCCTCGAATTTTTCCCCATGATACAGCCTCATCAGGACGAGCACCAGAATCACTCCCATCGAATTCTTGTGCAGTATTGATAAAAACAGCATAATCTGCACCATTACGCATCATATTGGCATTGCATATATGATGCTTAGGAAGCCCCCCTCCAAGTACGATGATTCCAGTCTTTCTAGGACTTGCATGGACAGCTTCACCATTCATGGCTCTAATGTCTGTCCAAAAGCCACTTATTAAGATCTTTATATCCATCCCGTATTGGTAACTAGCATAACAAAATTGCAGTGCAGCAGGAAAATACCTTGTACAATGTCAACAATTAGGCCTGGGCTGCGAAAGGAGTGAAAGTATAACATGTCCCCCAAAGAACCATCTGTTAAACCGGGACAAAATACTGGAATGTTGTTCTGCAAATTATCCAAAAGAATGTTAAAGTATTTTTAAAGGTTGCAATAAAAATAATAATGACAAGGCCAAAGCCATTATCTTGCCTAAACACCTACATTTTCATATACAAAAGCTACCCACCTCTATCTTTGGTCAAAACTTTGACCAGATATGATGCAGTGAGCTGCGCCTAAGGATTTTAGGGGATTAATTTGTAGCAGGAGTGCAGGACTCCTATTTGAAAGCTCAAAGCAGGCCCATCAATGAGTGATTTAGTGAAGCAAACTCTAACAGAGAATTTTGATTGTTCAAAAATTTAGCACAAGTGGCTTCATTCAAGCCTAAAAACCTAAGAACTCTTGGTAGCAAGACCAAGACATTCACCATTGCAGTAAACTTGTAACGCTACAAATGATACAGAGAACTCTGCCCTTTTGCACTTAATGTTATTTATCTCAATACGATCAATCCTAAACCCAAAGGAGAATTTAGTAGACAGATTATAGCACACAGTTTCTATATCCTCTGCTGCAGCACAGCTTACTATTCAAACCTAAAAGCTACAAGTAGAAGTACAAACTTTTTATTTCTTTTCCTTCCGTTCCAGATTAATTATGAATTTTACAATATCTATCCAGTCATTATACTCACTGAATAAACTACATCATTGAAGTGCTTTTGAATGTCTTTGCAACACTCTTTATCCAACTCTATGCAAATTAGACATTGCATACCAAACTTAGGAAGGATGTTGCAAATGAGGCAAGTTCCAATTGACAGCAACCCTTTTGATATAGACAACTCTGCTTGTGTTGCCTTTAAATGTCAATTATCTTGATATAATTAATCCTAAACCCAAAGGAGAATTTAGAAGACACATAATAGCGCATACAGTTTCTATATCTTTTGCTGCAGCACAGCTTGCTATTCAAACCTAAAAGCTAGTAATGTAATGGAAGTGAAAACTTCTTTTATTTGTTCCTCCCATTCCTGATTAATTATGATTTTGCAATACCTATCTAGTGATTATACTTATACCCATTGAACAAACTACAATATTGAAGTGTTTCTGAATGTTTGTACAACGCTACTTATCCAACTCTACTTATCCAACTCTATGCAAATTATACATTGGAGTACCAAAATTAACAAGGATGATGCAAGTGAGGCAAGGTCCATAATGTATAATACAAGAAGAACTTGTTTGACTGATAGCATAACCTTTTGAGTTACAAATTGCTTAAAGCATAATCTAGATGCTCAAAATAACCATAAGTAATATTATTTTCAGGAAAAAAAAAAAGAAAAAAAAAAGAAGAGGCTAATCAAGACTTCAAACCATGTCTACAAAAGAATTGAATAGCTATTCAACTATCATTTTCCATAACATAAAAGGAACAAATCCAAATGGTTGTGAGATGCAAAACAGTAATTATGAGAAACAATGAAATAATAACAAAAAAAAGAGGGCAAATATGCTCAATGAGAATAATATAATAACAATAATAAAATCTTAAACAAAATGAGGAGAGAAATGGGCTCGTTCAACACTTACCTTGTATGCCCAATAAAGGTATGAACACTCATCATTTATTTCTTTTCCCAGTCGACTAATTACTTTAGATGGTGTCCATGAAACATTCTGTAAAATCCCAATGAAGATATGAGAAAAATGATGTGATCTTCTCGTACAAAGTAAAATAAAAACAAAAGGGAAATGTGTGGCTTTGTAAACATTCCACCTGTGCAGCAATGATCGGTGATGCTTATTTAGTATTAGGAAGTTTACATATTATTTATTATTAGGAATTACCGAATTAGTGTTATATTTCAACTAGAAAGTTAGAGTTTGTTTCGTTTTACTGATTGGTATCTTATTAGTATTTTCTTTTACCGTATCCAAATCATAAAACTAGTAGGATTACAAAACTAGGTACCTATATCCTCTAGGTATTTCAGTAGAGTTTATTATGTATTAACAATTTTGAGAATTAACACAAAATTGAATAGTTCTCATCTCCTATTTTTATTAGTCAGTATGGATAGAAGATAATCTCTCCCTCTCTCTCATATGCACGCATCAACACTGGGACAGACACCTCAAGAAAATAATGGAAAATGAACACAGTAAGTGAAAGGCACATATTTGTTATGAAAGAAGCACCTCTTCAAATTGTTCCTTCAACATCTGGTCAAAAATTGGAATGATCCAGTCCTCAAATTTGCAATAGTTGTCATTTGGAACCAACAAGTTACCAATGCGGTTCAATCCTTTTGAACGCAATTGAGCTCCAGGTAGATAAAAGTCACCTTTGTATGTGGGGGCAAGGCATTTTATAAGATCTTCTTCTATGCCACCAGCAGTTGTAACCACTACGTCAACCTGCAGTCACATTATAAACAGTTCTTTCATTTTATGTAGTTGAGATATGTGGCAAATCTAATTAAAAGGTTGGACCGCCTAAACTATTACATGAATCACAGCCAAAGTTTGATGTAAAATTGTTAGACAGGATGACATTTGATCAGAGGCTTCGCCAGTTGTCCAGTATTAAAGCTTTAGACATAGACTCTCTCATTATGAAGCATTCCTAGATAGTCAGAATAATTTTACTACTATAGTAGAGCAGCTCAAAACATTTTTAATAGCAACACAGAGGAAAAACAAGAAATAAAAAGAAAGCTGTATTTAAGGAGCTGCCAGAAGATAAGAAAGGAGAAACTGCAATGCAGGACCATGTATATTTGTTCCTCTTTTCAAGACCACCACTTAGAGCAGAACTCATCAAATTACTAACCATGAAAAAGTTTCAATGACTCCTTTGCATGTGCACTTTCTTTCCCATCTTCTCAAATCCAGCACCATGAGAAGAATTCATCAAATTACTAACAAGCAAAAATTTTTTAAAATTTTTCTATTTTGCATCTAAAATTTTCCTCTTGTCTCGCATCCAGCAGAAGATGATCAAATCAAATTAATAAAATAAAATTTTGGCTCACTCTTCTTTGTCTTTGATTGTAAAGATTCACATAACTCCATATAAACTAAACAGGTTTCCATGGGTTGAGTCCTTTTTTAAGTATTTAAACCAACAAAATCCATAAATACTACTATTAAGTGGCTTTAAATCTCTCAAAAAAAAAAAAAAAACAAAGAGTTCAGGCTTTAAATTATTAGATCAAAACATAAAATATAATATATGATCATATTAAAACATCAATTTCTCACCATATGATGCTGAACAAGATAGCGAATTGTATCTCTAACACCAGAAGATACAAGATTTGAGGTAAAACCCAAGAAAACCTTGCATTTCACAGACTCTCTATAAGCAGGGTCCCTTTCCTCCTCATTGCAATCTTCTGTTATATCCTCATCAGCAAGCCTCCAGTCTAGCTTCATTTCCACATCCAATATTTTGAAAAAAGAATTAATAACAATTTATGCAAGTAGAACACTAACATACATCACCTCGTATCACATGAAAGGAAAAAGATAAAATTTCAATAACTGAAACTAACCATCTGGTTAACAACTGCAATGGCATCACCAAGGTTGGATGCTTGAAACCCAGTGGAGACCATGGATTTCAGAAGCTGAGAGTAGTTAACTCCTTCATTAAAATCATATCCTTCAATCTTGATGCATTTCCCTTCAAGGGGTTCAGACTCTTTGAAAACTATGGTATGTACAGATGATGGCAATTGCTCCTCCATCAACCTTTGGAAAAAAATAAAGCCTAGCTGCAGAAGGATCACAGTGACACCAACAAGCTAAATTTTGATTCTCTTTGCTTGAAATTTCTTGGGATTGCAGATAGGAAGTGGCAGTTGTTGCAAGAATGAAGGCATTAATGGTAGGTTTTTCGGAGGGCAGTGGATTTTTTCTTTTTTTTTGACAAATAGATTAAACAAAACTGAATTTGGCATATTAATATGGAATTCAACAAAAAAGAAGAAAATGGAAAATAAATTTAAAGAAAAGAAAGATTAAAAAATGCTTGAAAATTTGGAAAAGTAATAAGGATCTTTCAAGTTTCAAACAATTTATGCCCAACTCCACCAAATAACACACAAAGGACCTAAATAAAATCAGATTAATACCAAAACATGACAAAAAGCATAAACAATTTTGAAAAATTAGAAAAGCAATATGTCCATACTATACCTGCCTCAGTGAACAAAGGCAGCAAATTTCAAATATGACCACAGGGAAAATTAAGATAATGTCAAGTAGAAAAATACGTAACACCAATTTGAAATGATAGTAATACATGTTCCCATAATTCAGGAGCTTCATGCACCTATTTGAGCCAATTTTTATATTGAAAGGTAATGAACAGCTTAAATCAAGAAAGAGAACCTTGCGTCCATAAGATATAGGTGAAGAAATATTCATATGCAACTGTTAAAACCAAATCAGATTGAGACTTCCATTTACTTAATACTTAACCAATAACATAAGTTCCATACATTGAACAGAGATGTAATTAAGGAACAAATATCCAGGATCAGAACAGTCAACAGAACTTCCAAATGGAAATATCTCCAAAATAAGCAGACCATCCCATTGAAGAATTTAATAAAACAGAGGCTGAGCAATTGATTGAATGGTAAAGAGACTACCATCAAATTGTTCATCACTCACACCTAATTAACAACATCAGCAATCACCAAGAATCAGAATAATCAGCATCAACTTAATCTCATTTCACTACCTTGTCTAGAACCATAAAATCATTCTTACTAATCTCTAGAGAAAATTCTCTTGACCACTAGGAAAGTTAATTGTCTGTAAAGATACAGAGAAATTGGTTCCATTTGAGATAATTGATATTCAAAAGAAATCAATAGCAGTGGATGCAGACTACTCATTACTCACTGTTCTATGATGCCAACCAGAAAAAGTCCTCCTCCAAAACCCTAGTTGCCTAGTTCCAAGTTCGACTTTCTCTGGCGTGCGTGCAAAGGAGCTCTGCCGAGAAGCTGCGTTTCCTTCTTTAGGACAATCTTATTTAACCCAAAAGTAAATTTCATCCTCTTTATTTCAGTTCAGTTACAATTATGCCCTCATATTATGTGAATTGTCCAATTTAGACCACGGGAGGCGCGTGAAGGTAGGAGAGCATTCCTTCGGTTCATTATAGAACCGGATCAAATTTGAAAACTGAATGTGATGTAAAACAAAAACCGAATCGTACTGAACTAGTTGCGAAACCGAATTGAAGTACAGTTCGACGGTAGTAAATTTATTTTCTTTTACTAGTAACACTATTTTTAGTGAGTTTTTTTTTTATTAACTGTTATAAATTTATTGAATGTATAATTTTTTAATAGAATAAAAATTTATTTTTTATTTTTTAAAGGTAGTTTAAGAAATAAAAATATGAGTAATTAAAATTTTAATTGAATTCTACATTTTAAATTATATCATACCAAATAATGAAATTTATTTTAAATTAATTCTATTTAAACTTCAATTGAATTTCGTAAAATGTAATTGAATAAAACATTATCTAAAAACTGAAAGGAGGAACACTATCCATGGAATATGTAAGGTTTTACACACCACAGTGAGGAGAGGCGGGAGTCGGGATAGACAAAATGCGTGGGGAGACCGCAGGGAGAGGCATGGAGTTAAACACTTTGCACTTTGTTTGAGAAGAAATATTTTAAGGTAACTAAAGTTTTTTCATAGTCTAAAAACCTTGAATTTATGGTTGAGAGGAAATGAGGACCTTTAAAATAAGGTTTTTAGAAGTTAAAAACATTACTTTAAATACTTTTAAAAACTTCATTTTCTTTTAAAAAAAATAAAAAATATATTATGAAAACTCTGGTTTATAAAATCATACCTTAAAAAAAATCTTATTGTATCTCCTCGGAAACAGAATGTTAGGAGAAGAAGAATGGAAGGAATGGCTGGCTAAGGCTTTGGTTTAAGGGGATTGAGTATTGGGATTAGCCTGAGCTTAAGGAAGTAAGGTATATAAGCCGCCCATATTTATTGAGCTTGATTTATTTAGGGTTTTATAGTGTAGGAATAGAAAAATCAAACATTTTAAAATTAATAGTTTTTTTCTTTTTGTGGTAAAAGAATCAAGCAATTCAATTTTCCATTAGCTATTGAGTGTTCCAAAAAGATATTGCTTTAGTAAATTTTATAATCAGTTTCAGTGGTAGCTTTTCTGAGCTTATCTGTATTTCGTGTTTGCAGAGGCAATTATGCGTGCGTTTGGAAGGCAATGACCCATTGATCCGCTAGAGCGGCGGCATCTAGCATATTGGGATGGCGCGTTTGGATGTTGTCCCATTCTCCAGAGTTGATTTGGACTCTGTGCAAGGGTGTGGGCTCTGCTCCTTTGAATCGATTTGGCTGGGATTACTTGCATCAGTAAATTGTAAAAGTGCCAAAGGAATTTAATGCAAAATTTTGCACTCTAAAAAAAAAATGTTGGGTTATTACTTAACTATCAATAACCTGCTTTTTCATACATAAAGTAGGAAATTTAGATCCTAAGATTCCCTACATATTAAGCATTTTTGAAGCGAAAGAAAATGTATTGCTCCAAAGCTGAATATTACAATTTGGTCTGTCATCATCACCAGAATTGCATATTTCGGTGGACAATCTTAACGGCAATCCAACAAATTTCATCTATTTTTATTCCAGATGATTTTGATACTTGAACATAACACTTATGCCATCATCTACACAATTAGACAGAAATACACATGAATACAAATGTTGAAAATGGGTGAGCAGTTTCAGGGAGTCTTGTGCAATTCCGTCTATGATGAGTACACGGTACACAAAAGAAATTTGGCAAAGAAAATACAAATTTTGATCCCGCAGTTAAAAAAGTCACAAAGTTTGGTGGCCAGATGATATGCGACTTATCAGGTAATGCTACTGTTCTCAGTATAGCCTGGATCATTAAATCTCTAATATCTTACATCTGGCATGCCTTCAAGGATATTGAACAAGAATCGAACAAATTGTAGAAATTTTGTGGCAAATCAAATACTTTCATCACCAGAATGAACTCATCACTTGATCTACTAGAAAGAAAATCTCACTTCTTGTTTTCATTTGCTTGGAAAGGAAATTATATGGGGAAATGCAGACAGACAGATTAAAACGTGTCCTCTTTAAGCATTCCATCCTATGGAAGGAAAAATAGAAAGACTTGCTAAGATTGCAGTTTGGATTTGACAGTGGGGAAAGGAGGCAATTTCAATACTGCTTCTTCGGTCTCAATCGGGTCTGATCTCAGGATCTGAATTTTTTTTTTTTAAACAAAAAAAATCACACAAAAAAAGACAAAGTGTTAAGGAATAGTATAATAGTCAAGAACTCTGTAAAATGACTCTGAAATTGAGAAAGTGAGAACAGTTACAGGATCTTGGAGTGGAGGTTTAGTGTCGTCCTGAGCTGGCCTGAAGGGGGGCTTTTTTGGCTTAATCACATTGCTACTGCTGGTTTTGATGGCTGGTGATGAAATCTCTGAGACTTTCATTGTTTGCTTTCTTCACTTCTTGCCTATCAGCACTTACCAAAATCAATGCAAGAAGCCACAAATTTATATCTTCTCCTGAGGTAATTAGAAAAAGAGATCTAGGATTAAATTAAGTTTACAACGTTTAAGAAATTACAATTTCAAAATTCAATCTCATCAAGAAAATGTTCATATATAGCTTTAGATTAAAAATCACTTCTCGATATTCTAACATACTAGTAAACTCTTTCATGCAAGTTATATGTTGGACTAAAGCTTATTGCGTAGGCAAATAAAACTCCAAATCTGTATGTCAAATAAAATAGAATAAAATTACAATCAAAAAGCTCGGAAAGACATTTTTATCTTTGCCTTCTTACCTCTACCACATCCATTCAATTTATGCAACTCATCACAAACAAATTCAGATTCTCAACTTTCAAAGGCAACCAAGTTTCATATTCAAATTTACTAATAAGCAATAATCAATCATGTCAATGAGATTCCCGGAACACTGTATAAAACCAACAACATTTGATGTTTTTTCTCCCAAGTAATAAACATCACATACTACAGAGAATACTTCACATTTCAGTGTTAAAGATTCACCCATCAATCTTTAAAACTCAAAAGAATAATCAGAATGTAAATCCACCAATTTTAGGCCCAAAATCATTTCCTTTCTCATCTAAGCAATTCACTCATTTAAAATAACCCATCGAATGAAACAGCAATCACGTTAACTATATAAAGATGGCAAAACAGATAAAGCCAACATTTAAATAGAACGCAATGTACCAAAGGATACCATTAGGGATCATCACGAGGTATAAACATCAAACTCTCAAAAAATCATCAAAATTTCTCGAAATAAAGAATAATCAAAACGTCTGTAGGTTCAGTCCATTCACTACGACCATGTCAGACATTAAACCGGATAACTAATCATCTAACCAAGCATTAACTAGCAATCTGAAAAATCCTATTACTATCAGTACCATTTAGATTCGCCAAAGAGGAAGCAATGAATAATCCAGGGTTCTAGATAAAGTAAAGTGGCAGATTTGCAAGAGAAAAAAAAAAAAGTAGCTTCAAACAGTAACTTAGTTTCCCAAGGATTCGATTCCATCGAACACAATCAATAAGAAAAAAATTTACTGGCTAGATTAAAATTACTATGTAAACAGAAATTCGCTGAGGATTTTCATTAAGAACAAACGCAGCAATGGATTTCCTATATATTACCAAGCAAATGAGCAATTATTAAAATTGACACAAATTGCTCAGTGAACATCCATGTATACGTCTTGTATACTAGAATCAGAGAAAATTTCGTTTGTGAATTGAATAACCAAGTATTCAATAAAACCACAAGCTCCTAGCCAAGAGAAAAGATTCAAATGATATACTTATGCTGAGAAGAAGAAAACAGAAAAGATTAACAGCCCACCTTATCTTCCTCCTTCCTATTATCTGCCTTCCTAGCGCTGCTTCAACAAATATGGCATTCTAAATCTGCGAATGAGGTGGGAAGCTCCTCGGAGAATAATGAGACAGCGAAACGACGGTGAAACCTGGGTGGCTATCGGACGTCGCGAGAGGTAAAGAGAGATAAACGATGATAAAAATATATATATATATATATATGAAAAATCAGGGGGGAGAGCCTCAATAATGAACCCTCAAAACCTCTTCCAAACAGATTTTCAGGACACTGGGGACGCGGTTTTTGGTTAGGGTTCTATCTAGAAAACGAAGGTAAACTTGTGAGATTTTGGTTGGATTTTTAATGTTTTATTTGATTTAATTTATTTTTTTTACAAATTTATTTTAAGAATAATTTACAATAGAATGCCTTTAACAAAACCACAATTTATTTTTTTTTCTTTTACTGAAAAATAATTTAATTTTTGAAATTTTATTCTTATAATAAAATAATTTTTTTATTTAAATTCATTGTTACATTATAATAATTTAAATTTCACCCATTTCAAAAAAAAATTTAATTTCATTTTATTAATATAATCTTTTAATTTTATACATTTATAATAATTAGTATTATTTAACATGCATGGCACCTTTTTTAAATTGGTTATAATATTTATCAATTTTATTTATTTATATATATTTTAAATTTAAAATATAATAAAAAATTTATTATAATAATTTAAATATAAATAATAATAAATTTTTAAAATTTAAACTCATTATGTGATATCTTAATATTATTTTAATAATATATATTTTTATAAATGAAATAAATTTATTATTTAAATTATTTAATATGTTATTATTATCTTTTAATAAATTGAACGATAATGTTAATTATTTTTAATTATATTATTCTATTTTATGTTTTTGATATTATAAAATTAAATTTTAATATAATAAATTTTTATAATTTTTTATAAAAATAAAGAATGACTTTTATTACACTTAAATTAGTTTTTAGTTTAAATTATTAACATTGATTTTTGATATTATGATTTATCATTTTAATAATTTATAATTTTTTTTTGATTCAAAAAAAAATAATTTATAATTTTTTTATTTTAAAATTGAATATATTATTAATAATTAAAACAACACCATTTTATCTAAAAATTTTATATTATCAAATTATTTATATTTTTATTTTCTTTTAATTGTCAAATTATTTATAACATTATCTAATATCTGTCAATTAAATTTCATTCAATTTAAATTCAGAATAGTCTCTTTAGTTTGAACCCTTCATTAAACACAAAAACAACCTTTTCTCTTTTCATTCTACAATATCAAAAATATAGTATAATGCAACTTTAATATTGCTGAGCGGTTTGTTCAGATATTTATAATAACCATACTAACGAATTTATATATTAATTAAATTTTATTATTTTATAAAAATTCAATCACATTAAATAAGTAATAATTATTTATTAATAAATTTATCATTTAATAGCAATAATAAATTTAATCGTATTATAAAATTTTAATTTTTAAATATTATAAATATTATTTAATGATAACCTTTAATATTTTTTTTAAATGAATTAAGTTTGTATCGACATAAATATTTTAATTTATAAAAGTAAAAAAATAAAAGTTTTAACTTTTAGTTTAATAGATCTATTTTTAAAATATATAACCACTAAAAAATATACTTAGAAATTAATTATTCTTTCTTTTTTCATTTTAAAATATAAAATTTATTATTATCGTAACTTATAATTTTATAAATAAATAAAAATACTAATAATAACTTATAATTTTCTAAACAAATAAAAATATTTCTTTTAAGTTTTATATAGTGTGAAATATTGATATTTTTTTTTTGTATTAATTAAAAATATAATACAAATTTATAATATTTTTTATTTTTTTATTAAAAAATCAATTCGCGTCAATTATTAATTTAAAATTATTTTTATATATGATTTTTTAATTCATTATTTAAAAAAAATTTACAATAAAATTTTAATAAATAAATTTAAATGTAAAAATAATATTCTATAATAAAATTTAATGAAGAATATTTTCAATCAATTTAAATTTAAATAGATTAATAATATAATTAAATAATTAAATAAATTTTTTTTTAAATAATGATACACTGTAATTATTTTTTTAAAAAAATTATAATTTAACTTAAAATAAAATTTAAATACAAGTAATTTAAATATTAAGAAAATTATTCCTTTATAAAATTTAATCAACTATAACTTGAATATTAAGAGATTTCATTAATTAATTTAAATTTAAATAAAATACTAATATAATTAAATAATAATATATTTAAAATTAACAAAATGTAATCGGAGTATTTTAGAAAATCCTAATATTTTCCCTCAGATTTAGTTCACCTAGTTTTAATTCGGCCTAATTATAAACGTAAGCCAAACCTTTTCTTGTTTTGAAAATCTAATCCAAATGTTTAAAATCTTGATATATTTTGTTAAATTTTTAAAATCTACAAAAAATTTATCCAATTTTATTGGAATTGTAAAATATTGTTTTGAAAAAAAAAACTTCAAACTTTCTATTATATTAAATTTTTTTTTCAAAAAAAATAATCAGACTATTTTAATATCAGCCAGTAAAAAAAATCGAAAGAGCATCATGCTTTAACACATTACTTAAATAAAAAGGACTCCTTTAAATAATGGGACTAACATAATAAATAGTCACTTTATTAACAATAGACAATATATTAACTTATGTCTAAATTTATGATAAGGTTTAATTAGATTTATTTGATAATAAATTTTAATAATTTATATCTTAGACTAAAATTAAATTGTAAAATATTATTATAATTTTAATTAATTGTTTTAATATATTCTTATACTTTTATTTTTTATTGATCCAACCATATTGTTACCGTCACCTATTTTCTAACAATAAATCCAATAATAATGTCAAAGAGGCTCCAAGCGGGTACATGCAGAAGGTAATTCACGAACAGCAAGAAATTATAAAATATTTCCGCGGTATCAATTAGATTTTTCTTATTAGTATCATAAATTCATTTATATTTTGATATACGTATTAAAAAAAATAAAAATTGAGTTAATTTTTGTTTTTTTTTTATTATTTTTTTTATTTCACGATTGTTGTATACTAAGGTCTATAACCGGCTATGGTAAGAAATGAAGAATGGGGTAAAAGTAAAAAACAAAAGCGCATATATACTGCCTACCGCCTGTAAAGTCCAAAAGAAAAAACACAGAAAGGCAAGGATCCACGGATTTATTTATACTCGCTCTTTACTTTTGGCTACAGCTTTAGAGATTTTTGTAGCCATGGCTTACGCAGCCCCAACAGCAGGAGCTTCAACTTTCACTTTCTCAAAGGAGAGGCTCCTAGTGATAGCTACTATTCTCTTCTGTGGATTCTTGGGTTATCTCGTTTACGATGCAATAATGGCCACAGCATCCGAGCTTCTGCAACGGTTCCTAGTCATCTCCCCTTTGGTTTTGATCATTGCAGTTCACTGGCTCTCTGCAGGCACCCCCCATTTTAGCATTCCCATGCCAGGGTCGGAGCCTGGAGCCATTCATCGTGCCGGCGGCTCTCCTTGGGGTGTTGCTTTTGTGTTACTGCTTCTTTTTCTTCTCATTTCTTACCAACCTTCTCTGCACAGTCTCATCTTCTAGTTCTGTTTCTCAATTATTTAGCTTTTGAGATCTTGAAGTTAATCACCAGTCTCATATCTTTATGCTGTTAGATGTAAAACTCAGCAGGCTTTGAACGTGAAATCTGTTGATGAAAATTTCATGTCTTTATTGCTAGAGATGGTAGGCTATTATGTATGCAAGTATATGTATGTTTCTTAATGAATAAATTTCTTAGTTTCTTCAGCTCCAAATTCTCAAGGAAGAGGGTATATCTGGGGTCTGATAATCGAGCTTAGGTTTTAATAAGCTAATATTAGAATAATCACCCATCTTAAACCTTCTTTTACTTTCGTTGCCGCAGTTAAATTTACGGCAATTTTTATCTAAATACTTCTCCTGCCATCACAGCAAAACTCGGTACATTCCTCTGCAGAAGTCATCAGTGAATCTTAAGCAAGATTTTGTAGAAATTCTTCTTCTTTTTTTTTATTTTTTTGCTCAAAGGCATGAAAACAGTGAGATTCAACTCATACTTGAAATAGTAGAGATGCATATAGCAGAAAAAACCACAACAGATGGAAACAAAATAAACGAAAAGAGTTGATGATCAGAAGGAATAAGCCAGAGCTGAAATCGTAGTTCCAATCAAAACCAGCAAATCCACAAAATCAAAGAACGCAATTAATTGAAGAAAATGAATCAAAAGCCATAAGGATAAGAGCCAAAATAAACTGGAAAATTAATTATTCAAGTAATTCATTAAAGTTTGTCTATTTATGTGATCAAAAGAAGTGGAAGCAGACCAATAATGTTTGGAATAGTGACAACTCAATAGCTTGTAGACAGTTATGGCAATCACCTAGCAAGGACCAAACAATATACCAAAATGCATAGTAATTGACGTACCAATGTGAAATCAATATCAATCCAATAATTGTTTTTTTTTTTATGTCTTTAATTTAATAAAAAGCTAAACAAAGTATATATTGAAAAGCTGACCAAACATATCATCCAAATAATTTGAGATATATTAATTAATCCAATTCAATTTGATTTGAAATTGGCTCATCCCATTACTAACTCTTATTATAAATTTAAATAAGATTTAAAATAATTTAATATATTTAAGTACCTGCTATTTAATATTATCGAATAATTAATATTCATCCATCCAACCAAAATTTTGGATTTCTAAACCACCGTTGATCTCCTTGTAAGCGAGAATTTGATTTGGAAAAATAAGGAGAGTTGTAAAATTTACTTGGACAAGGACAAGGCAAATTAAATTAATTTGCATGAACGAAAATTAAGTTTCCTCTGCACAAGCAAAGCTGCCACCTTCATTTTTTGCTTTGACGTGTAGTGGGTTACCGCTGCTGCTATTTCAGTTTTCAGAATAGTTCCTTACTAGTTTCTGGTGGGGCCTCAAAACTCACGTGCCAGACATGAAGATGTAAAATATAAAATATATATTTTTCAAAATTCTCTTATATTATTGATACCTAGAATTTCAAGTTAGCATACAATATTAAGTAGAGTACAATAATGAGAAGGCACAAGTGGGTAGACGTAGAAAGGTAGGAGATGTATAGTCTAGATAAGATAATTGGTTGGAGTATGCAGCCAAGGCATATGATTGCTCAGCAGAAATTATAGTATAGGATATTTATGAGCAGTTTGAGTAGAGAGATGAAAATAAAATGGGCAACTTGTTTTCTTTCTTTTTCTGGGATTGTTTTCTGGAATAAACTGGCTTCATTCGGAGAGTAAATTCTGTGCAGAAAGTTTGAAGATGCAATCATTTATTTGTATTTGCTTTTTTTAGAATAAAAATTTATAAAAAGAGTAAGCATAATTGCCTTTTTCAGATTACCTTGGACCAGAAAAAATATTCCAAGGAGTACTTTCTAGCAGTCCGAAGAGTGGCCTGTATTAATTTATATATATATATATATATATATATATTAATTAACTAATTAATTTAGATCAGAAACAAAGTGAATGAGATCTATATCATGATGGGAATTAAAGAAAATGGCTCGTGTGGATTTAGCAGTTAGAACTTGAAAGAATAACTGAGAGTCTGGGTTCAGCGAAATCTAAATGATGAATTTATCATTGAATTTAACAAAGTTTTAACTCAGAATAAAATACAAGAAAGCTCAAAAAACCTGACAACCAGATATAGAGGCCTATGATTTTTTTTTTAAATGTCTCTAGTTTGGCCCAAAAGAACAACAGTGTAAACACATTAAGCCCAACATAAAAACCTTGCAGAATCGAAAAACTAGCAACATCAAAAATCAACTACACCGAAACTAGCTAGCATTTTGGAAATTATCGGCCAAATTTCGGTTCACAACGTTCCATCATGATTTTTTTTTTATCGAAGACAACGTTCCATCGTGATGAAAGAAGGGAATACACAAAAACAAAAACAAAAACAAAACGTATCTACCTTCAAAAGCTATAGATTCATCCATACCCATTGCTTCAATTTTTACAAGGAGAAGAAATCTGGCTTTTGCTTTTGGATTCATCTTTATTTTTGTAACTTGTACATTTCTCGTTGCCTTTTATCCATCATCTAGTGCTTATTTCGTTTACTCAGCTCCTTGGTTTAATAGTTTCATTAGAACCACTTCCTCTTACAAATCCAATTTTTCTTAAATGATCCCACGTCCCCGCCACCTGAAGGCAACTACATTAATCCATTATTGAGTGATGGTGTGGATTCTCAATCTTTATCATCTAAAAATGATTTAAGAAAAGATTCCCATTATCAAGAAAACCAAGATATATCTAACAAGGAAAATGAAAGGAAGAAAAATGCCATGCAGAAGAGAAGTAGAAGACACAAGGCATCTGTGCGAAAATAGAAGAACTTAAAATGGATAGAGAAAATGAGAAGATGCAATATATTTACATTTACAGAAGCTACACAGTTTCTCATTTTAGGTACGTGAACCACTAAGTATTCTTAAAATCTGCTATTAGTTTATGCGCTGTTTAGTTAACTTTCATACATTTACAGAGGCGGAGAATGGAATTCCGGCGGCCGTTGTGACGGTGAGAGGGAGGAGAAATTAATGAGTTTGAAGATGATCCATATATGGTGAAAGTTCTGGAATCTGTCCTTCAAGAGATGAGGGCACCAGTATTCTTTTAAACGTTACAAGAATGACTAATTTTTGCAGAGATGCTCACCCTTCAGTTTATAGAAAGAAGGATATACCTGAAGAGGATAAAAGATCCCCATTAAAATTTCAAGATTGTAGCCATGGGTGTCTCCCTGGAGTTCCTGATATATGGAATGAAATAACATACTCTCAACTCCTTTTGAAATACAAGCAAAATCAACTAAAACGACAACGCATACAAATTACATTGAATACATTTTAATTATTTATTTAAAAGAAAATTATAATGTAGTGTTTGAGAGAACCAAATAATTTCTCCTTTTGAAACCTATGCCATGCACACCTAAATTCAAACATTTAGGCTTGGATTACAAGATAATATCTTTGACCAATTCCTATAGATTGATTTATTATTAATAAATAATTTTTGGCTTTTAGTTTACGTAAAGCAATTGGTTTCTCCGTTTCAAAGAGTGCGCCACAGACCAGCGTTGCATCAAAGTCTTCAAATATCTCAGCTTTTTTCTGACAAATGCTTTTAATATCGCCGTCCTGTACGATCCCAAATAATCCCACTTTAAAATATAAATACTAACTCCATACTATAATAGTTGTCATTTTAAAATTTTTATTTTAAATTATTTATCACTTTTCAAAATAATATTAGTTATTATTTTTGTATACATTCTTATTAATATTTAAATTATTTAATATTAATATATATATAAAATATTTAAAAAGTATTTTAAATAATTTATAATAATTTTTTCAAAAATTAAATTTATAAATATTAAATGTCAGAGTGTAGTCGTACGATATTGAGATTTGACACTTCTAAGCATTGGAGTTCTTCCTTTATGGGATTACACGTGTATGATTGATTTTGATAAACTACACTAGATTTAGTATATCGCATATAAATATATATTTTTTTTCACTTATAAAAAATATAATTAAATAAATAAAATTAATAAATTAATAAAAAAATATTTTTTTAAATATATATAAAAAATAAAATACCAAACAAATTATAGTTAATATTAGCATTGTGGAAACATTTTCGTATTTGCATAGAAGGGGTTGTATTATTATTATTTGGATTAACAGGAAAAAGAAACAAAACGCTCGCATAATTTTTAAAAAAAAATTAATTTAAACAAAACAACTTTCAATTGATTGTTTAGATACAATTATAACAAAGTTTGAAATCAAACTTGAATTCAGCTTTTGTACACAATGGAAAATTCAATTATTTCCATTCAATAATTGAAAAATACAGTTAATCTATTAAAAAATTAAACTAAATTAAGAAGGCTCAAATCTAAAAATTCTTCAAATGTTGGTCTTTCTTTTTTTTTTTTTTTCTCTAATTGACTTTTTAAAATTAATTTTTAATAGGATAATTGGATATTTGATTATCTAATAAATTATCATAGTAAAATCTGTAACTTCTCTTTTGACTTTTTTGCCCTTTATGTTTAAGTGCAAGAAACTTCTTTTTGTTTGACATTAATTAGTATAGCCAAATTCGTCAAATTATCTTTTCTCTACAATTAAGTTTAATTATAAAAAGTTAATAAATATTTTTTTATTTGATTTTTCTTGTAAACTTATAAAATAATATTTGCATATTAATTATAAAATATTTAAATATTTTTTTGTCACAGTGATTCGATTAAATTATTTATTGATTTTATAAATGAAAAATTAAATCTTAGGTTCAATTATTAATTGTGTATAAAATAATTAAATTAAATTATTATTCATATAATTTAAATATGACTTTCTTTATTAATTATTAAATGGTTACTAAAAATATTATAAAATAATCATATAATTTAATTAATTATTAAAAAATTTAATAATATAATTTAAATAATTTAATTAATTAAATATAATTTATTCTATCTAAATAGATTATATATATATATGTATTTATTATTTCAACTATAAATATATTAATTATTTATTATATGAGTGAATCAAATATTAATGATATAATATATCTTTATACATTAATTATATATGTATTTTTATATTAAAAATATATAATTAATAATTATATATAAAATAATATAATATTTTTATTGAAAATTATATAAAATATATATTAATATTGACATTATTATTATTTAAATATTATTATTATTATTATTATTATTTTAATATTAATTATTTATTTTTTTAAAATAAATATAATAATATTTAAAAAATCAAGATTTGAATTGAAATTAAAATTAAAATTAAAGTTAAAAAAATTAAAATAAAAATTGAAATCGAATTAAAATCATATCGAAATTTTTAAAAAAATAAAATAAAATTGTTTATTGTATTAATAAAATTTCATTAAATAAAAATGAATATCATCATAAATAGAAAGACGATTATGCCTAATAGATTCTCTAGTCAAAATATGAGCAGTTAGAGTAGTATTATGATGAACCATCTAGCAGAAATATCCATTCTAGAGTCTAACAAAGATTTACCATCATTCAAAATCAAATTCTTGCATAAAATAATTTAGTAAAGATGGTCCTCAAGTGCCTGTCTAAACCTCTGCATAAGATAATTTGGCAAATATATTCTTCCTTCTTTTTCATATATCGAGTATAAATCATTAAAGTCTCCCAAACAAAACCACATAAGAGAGCTTCTACGAGATAAAACTCTAATAAGATTTCAAGACTGACGTCGTCGTTACTATTCCAGAAACCAATAATAACTAGTAAACCTCTATTGAACATTACATTCCGAAACAACTGAATCAATAAAATTTGAAGAAAAGTCAACCACAGAAACAGATATATGACTCTTCCACATTAACGAAAGGCTTCCTCCCAATCCTTATCTACTGAGAAGACACCATCAAAATGTAAAAAATTACAAAAAAATTTCATACGAGAATTAAGAGCTTTTGTTTCCATCAAAAATAAAATGTCCGACTTGTAACTAGTATCCAAATCCTTCAATGCATTAATTGTCCGAGAATTGCCGAGTCCTCGACAGTTCCAACACAGGACAACCATTGTTTTCGGCTATTCTGACATTTGACTAGATGAGCCGCTTCACTATTGCTTGTCAAATTAACATTCGCAGGAGTGTTATTAGAGGTATTCTGTTGAGAGAAAGGAAAACCTATAACAACATTATGTTTAGTGTTTATTGGACTTTTTTAGCATCATCATTTATTCGGACTGCAATCTCCTCATGAAACTTATCAGAACTGCCTTGACCCACAGAATTCTTATCCATGTCCATAATATGGTCCTCCGTCTCCTTATTTACAATGGGTTGACTTTTGCCAAATAAGGAGAATTGCCTATTATGTGCTGCTGAATTAGTGTTTTCAAAATTGCTAGTTGATGCTAATCCTACCACAAATCCCGATGGAGCAGAATTACTGAAATCACTCAGCCACAGACTTGTCGGTCTCTGGTTCCGACGAACAGGTGCTCCGACAAAATCACCTCAACCAAACTAGATATATTCTTTCTTCAACCCCAGCCGCAAGTCACAAAAAGCCTCCACATGATCCAGTTTGCCACATAGATAACAAAAAATAGTCAGCTTTTTGTATTGAAACTACTTGTCGGTCTATGGTTCCGACGAACAGGTGCTCTGAGAAAATCACCTCAACCAAACTAAATATATTCTTTCTTCAACACCAGCCGCAAGTCACAGAAAGCCTCCACATGATCCAGTTTCCCACATAGATAGCAAAAAATAGTCAGTTTTTTGTATTGAAACTTTACAGTAAACACAGTACCATTATCTCTAACAAACTTCTTCCGCCATTTCAAAGGTTGACGAATATCCAAACAAACTTTAACTCTCATAAGATCTGACGACATAGCTGAAACATTTTTCATATCATACTCTTTATAGTGGCCAACAAAATCTCCGACCAATTTAGCCAACGTCTCGTTATAATAACCAGAAGGGAGGCCTTTAATCAGAACTCAAAAATCAGAATGAGTTAGAGAGATATGGAGATGATTTTCATTACCTTGTATCTCCTTCCAAACAAGCAGAAATCGATTGTACAACCAAAGGTCCCATTTCCTATATTTTCAAAATCAACATTATTAAAAAACAGAAATAAATATCTTTTTGCCTCTAATTCCATAATAGATATCTCTCTAAAGGATACCATAAATCTGTCAAAGAGTGCATATTCTGAAAAATTGATACCATACAGAAATCATAAGTGACGATTAGCATAGCTCTGGAACTCTTAATAGGTATAACAACATATTCTTTTTCATCGATAGTCAATTAACGCAGATCCTCTTTCATGGGGAAGGGAAAAGAAAAAGTTAGATTTAAAGAAGTGGAAAAAGCGAGAGTATCGAGTTACAAATGGGTTTCGACCATAGAGCCCTTTTATAGGGGCTGCCAGACCACCTTTCGGCAGCCTAAAGTGCCTCCAAAACTCATGCAAGTTCGGCGGCCGAACCTTGGCCATTTTCGGAAGCCAAACTTGCCCCCCTAAACTATTCCATGTTCGGCGGCCGAACCTTGGTCATTTTCGGAAGCCAAACTTGCCCCCTAAACTATCTCATGTTCGGCGGCCGAACCTGAAAATGCCTCCATGGTACTACAGAGGAAAACTTGTATCGAAAGTTTTGCTAATTAAAATTTTTATAAAATATAAATCTTATTTTTTAAAAAAATTATTTAAAATTGTATTAAAACTGTATTGAAATTATTTAAAATCGTATTAAAATTGTACAGAAATTTAATTTTAAATATAGTTTTTAAAAATAAAAAATTAAGACTTTAAGTCAGATTTTAATTCTTAACCATAATTGTATTAGAATCGAAACTGAATCACCTTAATTTTAGTAATTAATTATTGCTTGGATTATAATAAGTAATTAGCCTAATTTTATGGTTTTGACTTTGATAAATCAGAGAGAAATTTAAATTTGACATATAACCAGTAGTTGTGGAATAAATGCCATTTGGATCCTTATTCCCGGCACGCATTTCAATGGAGCTTGCATAATTTCATTAATTTATAAAGCGTTAGTGACTTAGTACAATCATTTTCAATTAAGCGTGTGGATTCCACAAATTCAATTGAAATTTAAATTTTATAAATTAATTTTTTAAGAAATAAAATTGTTGATGTAGACTATTTTTGCTGAATAAACCATAAGCAGCCGTGAATCACACGACTTGTGAGATAGTCATTTGTGGAAAGATAATGCATGCATGAGAAGATTGCAACCACAGACAATTAGTATTTGGATAATCATTCGAAACTGAAAAAGTAAGGAAAGCAAAAAGACAAAACTTACAAATCGTGAGCTTATTAGCTCACAAGTTGCACGTGAGTTTAACGCCTGTTTAAGCTTAAATATAAGAGTTAATAGTTAAAAAAATTTTACTTTTAATTTTATTATTATTTTTTTAAATTAAATTTTAATCTTTTAAAATTAATTTAATTATATATTACCGTTAAAAATTAATAAGTGAATAACTTTATAAATATTTTTCTCAATTTCAACTATTTAAAAAAAACTTTATATCATATATTTTAATTAACTCGAACTATATTTATCCATCATCGATATTTTTAATTTTATAATCTTATAAATTACTCGAATCAACGTGATTTATTAAAAATATTGTTTATGTGGACCATTTTGATTTTCATATTCTGATACTTTGTATGCATTGTAATAAATGAAGCGATCAAGACTTTTGTAGAGTTATTTGAAAATATCATGATTCAATGAATTAGAGGAAGCGCGTGAGGGAGGGGCGGGGGCCTATGTGTGTGGACGTTGATAGCTTGTTGATTTTTCTTTTTCTACTTTTATATCTGCCCAAACAACAAGTTACGACCCATTGATATGTCCAATTGTCCACAGCTATTTTGTTTAAAGTCTTCAATATATATGACAAAGAACAAAAAGAAAAGAAAAGAGAATATCTGATCTTTGAATTCTCGTCATAAAATCCAAAGTTTGATTTGTGAAAATTTGTAAGTAATAATGCTATTATTAATATTTTAATTCTATATTTCAAAAATTATAAAAGACATAAACTTAAACGATTTTAAAAATATATTTATTTCGATTTGAGAGTTTCAGTACACACCAAATAAACACAAAAAGAGGCGAAGGAGAAGACATGAATTAAACTTACAATAACTTTTTATTACACATGTTTTTTTTTTTTTTTATTTTATTTTTAGATAGGAAAAGAAAAGTAAAATTCAAACTTCTTGATTCTCCACACAGCACTCTATAAGATCCAACAATGATCATATTAATTTATTTAATGTTGGACATAAAAGAGAAATTTCTTAAATCACATAGAAGTAACCATACGAATGCCCGGTTCAGCCAAATTGCCATTTCTTCTGCGACAGTTCAATCTAATTTCTCCTTCAGTTCCTGTTAAAGGCCTGAGATTCCCCATTCTGATCATAGCATCCACAAAGCTTTGAAAAAATACGGCCCGATTAGCAGTAAATCTATTAACGATTTCAGTAGTATTAGATCCCGGAGTCGAAAATAGAACTTGATCACTCTTTAGAAGACCTCTGCCAAATTGAAGATTAGAGAAATATTGGTTATCGAACACATTAGGTGTTGTAGCATCAAGCTGGGTTCTCGAATTTGCATCCGTCGTTCCATTTCTTGAGCATATTCTGCTTAGTGTTACATTATAAGTTGAGTTCAATGGTAGTTCAGGAGAGTCGTATATTCTAGTCCTAAAAGTTCGACATTGAGCTTGTCCAAACGTATGAGCGCCTGAAAAAGATTTTTTTTTTATAAGAAAAAAGAATTATAATATAATACCCTAAAGTAAAAAACTTAGAGGGATTGCAATATTTTGTAATTAATAAGCAATATATGAGCTCACCGGAGAGGGCAACTAAGTCGGTAACATTAGGGAGGCCAACGTTGCGGAAATTGACGATGAGCTCCTCGAGGGTCATAAAGGGACTTGGAAGGCTAAGATTAGCTTGAGCCCTGCTTGCATTAAAGCTATCTCTTCTTCCAAGTAGATTAGTCCATGTTGGCCCACCGGCCTGCAACCAATCTCATTTATATTAGTCTACGCTCAACTGCACCTGTCAGCTCCAGCTCCATCCAAAATTAAATTCAATGTACAGAAAAATCAAATATTTAAATAATTTTTGTTAAGTTTATTGCAATAAGTTTGATGTACTAGAATAATTAAAAACTCGTCGAAAGCTAATAGTGATATGCATTACCAAAGTAACAGATTCTTGAGAAGCAATGGTGAGAATATCAGCGCAAGAAACAACTCCAGGACAAGCACTCTCCAACCTAGCCTTCATTGTATCGACAACATCGAAACCTCTTGCTGAGTTGTTATTACCAAGAGCTTCTTTCTCACCCTCCATAGTAGGAGTAGTGTCCAACAAGAGTGATCCATCACAGCCCTGTTATAATATTATTCCATACGTTCATAAATGAATTTCAGAAAGAAGAAACAGTCAAAATTACAAAAATATCCCCGTTTGCAACTTTAGAGATCATGACATGTGTGGTTGCAAAATTAACTTACATTAACGAAGCAGTCATGGAAATGAAGCCTGTTGAGGCTGGCATCGATCCTGGGATCAGTAAGCATGGCCTCCAGGATGACTTCTCGTATGATAAAGGAGACATTTGGGCAAGTCTGGTCGTAAAATGTCGGAGAGAGCTGAGCATAGCCCAGCTGCGCTCCGACCAAAATTGCAGAGACCAAACCAGCCACTATCATCAATAATGGAGAAGGATGCTTCATTTTTTTTCCTCTAGATTATGTATTGCAGTGATGAGTTTTGGATGTGTAATGATGTTTTGAAGGTTCTATTTATAGAGTGAGAAGGACAAAGAAGAGATTTGAAATTGAGGAAGTTGCTCTGCAAGTTTCATTAATTTTCACATGTCTGTAGTCATATTCTTACCTAACCTGTGTTTAACATCAAGCACGATTTGTCCTAAAGGGAAATTTAACTGATTTAGATGGTAATTGTCGACCATATAACTGCAGATAATCTTCCTTCATTTTTATTATACTTCCGACAATAATTCATTGTGAAAATAAGTTCAAATCCATTTTTATACTTTATTATTAAAAGTAGTAAACAAATTTTAATATTTAAAAATTAAATAAGTAAATTTTATTTTATTATTAAAAAAATTAATATTCTACCTTTTAATTGGTTGAAATTAAAAATGAAGCATCATAAAATAATATATTGCATCATACTAACGATTATTACTTATATTTGTATGTTAATTAATAAATATAAAAAATTTATGCCTATTACGTATAACATTTATTAATTTTATTTAATAAAAATTTCAATATTATTATTGTCCCTAAGTAGGGAGAAAAGACAGATTTTCTAAAACTTCTAGAGCCTTTTACCGGCTTTCATTGTTTAATCAAAATAGAGAGATAAATAATAATATTTGTTTCAATTCAATAATTAAATGGTTAGGTGGCTGATGACCATTTATAAGACAAATAGCAGTTAGGTTGATTCATAGCTATTATTCATATAATTGTCACCTTCTGTATAAATATATATGTAAAGGCTTCTTTTCCTATTCCATGGAAATATTTTTGGATTAATATTTCTAAAATTGCTAATAATTTTTTTTAAAAAAAATTTTATACATATAAACTAGAAATAAAAATAAATAATTATCCTAACAAGCGTTGACGATAACACAGAATACGTAATCTGCTTACCTTAGTTAGATTTTACGTAATTTGCATGTATATGTTAAATACTAATAGCCATATTAATTAATTAGGGATATAAGAAAGTGGGCTTAAGTACATTAATTGGTTAGCATGATTTTTAAAGTTCTTGGTTTTGGCACATGCGTATACAATTATACTTTTACTATCTAAAACATTTTATTAAAAAATATTAATTTCTTTTATAAAACTAATAAACTATAAATTTTTTTTAAAAAAAATTTAATGATTATATATTTGTTTTATTTTTTTATATCTCTCTCTATATATTAAATTGTTAGTTTTATTTTTTATATATATTACTTAATTTTTACTTGATTAAAATAATATAATAAATTAATAATTATATATTTGTTTTAACAGTAAAATAAATTATATGATTAATTATTATATATATATGACAGGTAGGTAAAATTTATTAAATATTTAACATAAATTCGTTGTTAATTATTAACTAATAATTTGGATGAAAGTAAACTAGCTTCTTTGGCTTGAATTGCAAATATGATGGAGAGCTATGGTTATTTTTAAGGAACTTGAATAATAGATGCTCTTTTAATCATTATGAGGGTGGGAAAATTTTAAAATCTTGATTTTTTATGGGGAGAATTATTTAAGGGATGTACTAATTTCATTGCATATATCCAATTAATTTGCTAGTCTAGGCATCTTTAAATAAGTAATAAATAATTTCTTAATTGTACATTGTATACATTTATTTATATTAGGAAAATTATTTCATTTGTACATTTAATTAAATTACTAAATTTTAATATTTCTTGTAGGATCACGTGAAAATCGATTTATTCCATAAATTATAAAGTAAGTCATACATGCATACATCAGTGTATTTTTCGCTTTTTATTTTAGTATGCATACAATATTCTTATTAGATCACATAGAGCTAATAAGAAGGGTGTCTGCTCCGACTCCATTAACTTTACTACAGTTCAATCGAATCTCTCCAGCTGTTCCTGTTGAAACGTTGAGATTTCCCATTTTGAGCATGGACACCACAAAGCTTTCAAAGAAAGCAGTCTGATT
The DNA here is from genome assembly GCF_001659605.2 of Manihot esculenta. NCBI lineage: Eukaryota > Viridiplantae > Streptophyta > Magnoliopsida > Malpighiales > Euphorbiaceae > Manihot > Manihot esculenta. Next base: position 8,269,743 of record NC_035175.2, on the reverse strand, counting down.
ACCACTAAAATTTCTCACAATATCAACAGTATCGGCCCCAGGAGTTGAAAACAGTTCCTGATCGGTCTGGAGAAGGCCTTCCCCAGCTAAAAGATTTGAGTAATAATCATTGTCAAAAATATCAGGAGTTGTGAGATCGAGATTATTTATTACAGTTGTGTTTCCTCCTTGAGGACATATCTGTTGAAGTGTCTGCAAATAGGTTGTATTTAATGTTGGGTCTGGGAGACCAGTGTTATTGAAGTTGTATAATCGTTGGATAAAGGCTCCACATCGAGCTCTTCCAAATGTATGAGCACCTGGTAGATACCAAGCAATCACTGGTTTATTTTTTTTTTTCCTTATAAAATAATTGATTAAATGAAAATTAAAAAAGTCATGCAATAAGTTATTAGAGAGTATTATGTAAAAACAATAATTCAAAATTACCAGATAGGGCAACTAGATCAGTGTCGTTGTTGAGGCCGACGGCCGTGAAGGCGGACTTGAGACCCTCAAGGGTCAAGAAGGGACCTGGAAGGCTAGTATTAGCTAGACTTCTGTTCGCCGTTGTGCTATCTCTCCTTCCAAGTTGAGTGCTCCATATTGGCCCTCCTGCCTGCATGCTTAATATCTAATTATTAATAAAATTAATCCATTTCTTATTAAAAAGAAACTGTACTAAACACATCCAAAGCCAACATTACCAAAGCAACAGATTCTTGAGCTGCAACAGCGAGAATATCAGCACAAGAAACAACGCCGGGGCAAGCACTCTCCAATCTACCCTTCATTTTATCAACAACATCGAACCCTCTGGCTGAGTTATTATTAGGAAGAGCTTCCTTCTCACTCTCTATAGTAGCACTGTTGTCCAACAAGATTGAAGCATCACAGCCCTGCAACAATATCAACACGTACACATTTGAAATCCTCACTAAATCAAGGCCTGATCTGATCAGAGAAGAAATAAATAAGAAAAAAAGAGAGATGAACTTCAAAAAGTTTACTTGGACAAAGCAGTCATGGAAGTGAAGCCTGATGAGGCTGCCACCAATCCTTGTATCAGTTTGCAGGGCTTCTGCGATGACTCCACGGATAATGGAGGAGACATTTGGGCAGCTTTGATCGTAAAATGTTGGAGATAGCTGAGCAGAGGCCAAGCCTCCCGATGATACAAACAGAATTGCGTATAAAGCTATCACCACCAACGTCAATGGAGAGGGATGCATCGTCTTTCTGTACCTAAAGCTAATGGTTTTGATGAGTTCTCAGTGTTTGTGAAATGGTCCCATTGAAGCTTTTTTTTTTTTTATAGAGCAATAACGATGGGAAGCAGGTGGCGCAGTTGCCCTGCCATTTTCATTTGATTTAATTTTCTATCTATTACGGTCCACTCGGAACGTAATTATGCAATGGGGAGGTGATTGGTGATGGAAGATTTGAGCCCTATGGATTATTGTATGTCTAATTATTTGTTGACTCCAATAGATTAAACCTACTTGATTATTTGTTTTTTCATACAATTTTAAAAAATGTTAAAATTATAATATTAAAATTTTAGTTTTTTAACAACTCCAATAGAATAAATTCAGATAACATCTAATCTAGTTTACCACTCTCAATTTAAAATCAAGAATTTAATTCAATTTTATTTTTTTATGATTATTTTGTTTGCAATAAAAAAATTTTATTTTTTTTAATTTAAAATTTTTTTATTACATATAAAAATAAAATTATGTATGGTTTTTCAAAAATTTATTTAAATTTTTTGTTTTCAAAATAATTTATATCAAAGATAAAATAATTAAACTTGAATTTTATACGTTGATTATTAAAAAAACTTTAAATAAATACAATATATAGTAATAATTATTATTATAATGGGATATTTCAAATTAATAGAATTTAATATTTTTTATATAATTATTCAATTGTAAAACGAAAAATTATGAATAAAAAATATTTTATATAAATTATTAATTTAAAGTATATATATATAAGGTTAAACAAGTTTCCATTTCAAAAAAAAAAAAAATAAAAAGGTTAAACAAGTTTAAATAATATTGAATTAAAAATGAAAAAAAAATGATTTGAAATAAATTTTTATCAAATGTATAACTAAATTCAATTTTCAAAATTTTAAAATAATTTTTATTTGAAGCAAAACAATTTACTGGTAAATCTATTTAACCATTATGATTATTATTTAAATAATATATATTACTCAAAGTTTATATATTTTTATTGAAAATTTATATAAATACTATTGTAATTTTTGATAATTTATGTTTTGAAAAATTTAATACTTGTATAAAAATAATTAAAAAAATATCTAAAACAACGGAAGGAAATTAAAAGCCTTATTCCTTTCCCGTCTTGGAAGGTAACATATCGGACATCTGCCTTCTATTATAATGCAGCTGGGACACTTTGTCACTGAAATAAATACCTACGTCTATTTATTTATTTATTTTTTTTAAATTCATTATTAATAGATTAATTGGATTTTTATAGTAAACTTTGGAATAAGTCTTCCCTATGAGTTTTTAAATTTTTCAAGCAAATTATCTTAACTTGGAAAATAATGTTAACAAAGAAAAATTTATTGAATAGAAACATTTATATATATATATATATATCCGCCTTGATGCATGTATATATATTTATTAGGAGTGTGACACGACATCAATAGAATAAAATAGGGCTGCTATGCTGTTCTTTTTTAAGGAAATAAAATATTTTTGGCAACTGAGTTGGTTGGATTTTAAGTAATAAATTAGCCTACTTATTGACTTTTTGAAAAATAAATGTGGAATATATGCCATTTGGATCCTTATTCCCCCACATATGTATGTATCTTATTTCAACTGTCTTTAAAATTATTTAATTTTTTATTTAATTAGAAAAATATTTTATATTGATTAATTTATTTATTTAGAAAAATTTATTTTATATATGAGTAAAGGAGGATACTTCAAGTGTATCTTATAATTTTCCATTTATTTTAACAGAATTCATACAAGATTTTTATCAAATCACATGGAGCTAACGAGAAGAGTGTCTGCTCCGCCTGATGAATCTCCATTAACTTTCCTACAATTCAACCTGATCTCTCCAGCAGTTCCTGTTAAAACTTTGAGATTTCCCATTCTGAGCATGGACACCACAAAGCTTTCAAAGAAAGCAGTCTGATTAGCACTAAATTTTTTAACAATTTTAGCAGTATCAGCTCCGGGAGTTGAAAATAGTTCCTGGTCTGTCTGAAGAAGGCCTTTCCCAACTAGAAGATTTGAATAATAATCATTGTCAAAAGTATCTGGAGTTGTGGGATCGAAATTAGCTAATACAGTTGTATTTCCTCCTTGAGGACATATTTTTCGGAGAATTCGCAAATAGGTTGGGTTCAATGTTGGATCCGGGCGACCGGTGTTATTGAAGTTGTATAAACGGTGGATAAATCCTCCACATTGAGCTCTTCCAAATGTATGAGCACCTGATCAATGCCAAGAAAAAATTAATAAAAATTGAAACACTTAATTTTTAATGAGAAATAAAAAAATAAATTGAAAATCGATGCTATATTTCTTAAAAAAATTATTTAATATAATTATTATATCTACAATAATTATATATATTTAAATATTAATTATATATATAAAAAATTACATAAAATCCATCATAATTTATATTATATATAATAATAATTGTATTATAATTTTTTTAAAAATTTTTTAATTAATTGCTTGAATAGATTAATATAAGATATATTAAATAAAATATTTTGTCCTACGATCAACAATATTTTAAATGAAAATTAAAAAAGTCATCCAGTCTTATTGCAATGAGTTATTAGAGAGTATTACATGAAAAAGAATAATTGAAAATTACCAGATAGGGCAACTAGATCGGTGTGGTTGTTGAGGCCGATGGCGGTGAAGGCGGACTTGAGACCCTGGAGGGGCAAGAAGGGACCTGGAAGGTTAGTATTAGCTAGACTTCTGTTTGCTGTTCTGCTATCTCTCCTTCCAAGTTGATTTCTCCATATTGGCCCTCCAGACTGCATATAGCTAGCCATCAACTCCATCATTATTTCATACATAGATCATTACTAATTAAATTAGTAATATTAATACAAAAATTTTATAGTCGTTGCTGAAATCTAAAATATGTTAGTGTGATAAAATTCAATTTCTCATTAAAAAATTGAAATAAACATATTGAAAGCCAACGTTACCAAAGCAACAGATTCTTGAGCAGCAATAGTGAGAATATCAGCGCAAGAAACAACTCCAGGACAAGCAAACTCCAACCAAGCCTTCATTTTATCAACAACGTCAAAACCTCTGAGTGAGTTATTATTAGGAAGAGCTTCCTTCTCACTCAATATAGTATCACTGTTGTCCAACAAAACTGATGCATCACAACCCTGTAACAATATCAATATAAACATTTCAACTCCTCATTAAATCAAGGCCTCATCTGATCACAGAAACAATAAAAAAAAAAAAAAAAAAAAAAAAAAAGATGATGGTTATTGAAGTTTACTTGCACAAAGCAGTCATGGAAGTGAAGCCTGATGAGGCTGGCACCAATCCTTTTATCAGTTTGCAATGCGTCTGCGATGACTTCACGAATAATGTGGGAGACAAATGGGCAGCTTTGATCATAAAATGTTGGAGATAGCTTAGCCTGGGCCAAGCCTCCAGATGATTCAATCAGAATTGCGCATAAAGCTATCAGCACCAACATCGATGGAGAGGAATGCATTGTCTTTCTCATTGAATTAATCTAATGGTTTAGAAGAGTTCTCGGTCTTGAGAAATGGTCTCATTGAAGCTTTCATTTATAGACCAATAAGAATGGGAAGGAGCTGGGGCAGTTGCCCTGCCATTTTCATTTAATTATATATTTTTTTGGTAGGACCATTTGCATTTGCATTTATTTTCTTATCTATCAACTCCGGCCTATTCCTGGTAATTAAATAGGCTAATTATATGGTTTTTTGACGTTCTGAAAAATAAGTGAGATCATTTGGCTTTGTTTTTTTTGGTATAAAACATATCCCAAATCCAATTGAGATCATTTGGCTTTGACATATAAGCTGTAAATGTGGAATATAAGCCATTTGGATCACAATTCCACGTATGTGTTTGATTTCAGCTGCATAATTTCATTAATTTATAAGAAGTTAGTTAATTAATTAACTTCAATTAAGTCCATGCATCATCAATTTGATACTCTATCGATCTCATCATTTTTATTTATATTTTCTTTTTTAATTATTCTAAAAAATTATTATATACTTTTTTAATATATTACAATAATATATAATTAATTATTATAATTTTATTTTATTAATTATTATTTTTTATATAAATATTTAAAATATCTTTTAATATTTAATAAAATTTAATATATTTAATATGAATATAATTAAAAAATTATTTTTTAATATACTTAAAAATAATTAATATGAATAAAAATTATAAGATAGAAGAAATATTAATTTATAATTTCAATCGTATTGCCTTATAACATCTTTTATTAATTTTCACAACATAATATAATTTTATTCACGTATACAACAGTTGTATTTTTCTTCTTCAAAACTTGTATGAATTGTTGTTAAAGAGGTAATCGCGATTAATATATATATATATATATATATATATATATATAGTAATACCCGGCTAGATCAGACATCGAAATTCTTACCGTCCGGAGGAATTCGAGGATGTCAGAGGTTTCGAGAAAGGTAAGAGAAAGGTTTCCTAAAATGTTTTTAAGTGTTTTAAAGGTTTAGAGTGGAATATGATTGAGTTTTGAAGAGAAAAGACCAAGGAGGATTTGGCCAGGTTCGGCCGCCGAAGTAAAGTTTGGCCGCCGAAAGTGCCTTAGATTCGGCTTTCGAAACTCCACGTTCGGCCGCCGAACGTTGCATGGTTTTGCATACAGGTTTGGCTGCCGAAGGTGAGTCGGTCAGCTCCCTATAAAGCACCTCCAGTCGGTGAAATGGATAAGGATAGCTTGTCTTTTCCCGACCAGAGGTAAGATCATGTCCTCCATGAGTATTTTTCATGGTTTTAGCAAAGCTTGCAAAGGTTTGATTGGTTTTCATATTGGTTTGAAGGGTTTAAGCTAAAAAGAGACGTTTTGTGGTTTGGAGAGTTTGAAGGAGAGTTGCTCTATATGTAATACCCGGCTAGATTCCGGCATCGGAATCCCTACCTTCCGGCGGAATCTCCGTTGGAATATGGAATTTTGATGATGCCAGAGTCTTCTAGAGGGGTAAAATGTGTTTTCTAAAATGATTTTTACTGATTTCATGGTTTTAAATGAAAAAGAAGGGAGTTTTGAAAAGAAAAGACTAAGGAGGTTTTTGCCAGGTTCGGCCGCCGAAAGTGAAGTTCGGCCGCCGAACATGAGTTGGTTTCGGGAGCGCCTTTGGCCTCCGAAAGTCTTGATTGAACAAACCAGGTTCGGCCGCCGAACCTCAAGTTCGGCCGCCGAACATGGGGGTGTTTTGCATGCACGTTAGGCCGCCGAAGGAGGTTTGGCTGGCCACCTATAAAAGCCCCTCAGACCGGAAATGGGCGAGATTTCTCCCCATTCTCGAGCTCAGGTGTGTTCATGTCCTCCTCTAGTCGTTTTCTTGCTTTTTCTTCAAATCCTTCACGTTTTATAAGCTATATGGTTGTTTTGAAGAGTTTTAAAGCTTGGATCAAGGTTTGGAGAGCTTGGAGACTTTAAGAGTTTGGGTTCTCCACATCTCAAGCTTTGGGTCGCACCAACCCTCGATCTTCAAGAGGTAAGTGTGGATCTATGTTTTTCTTTACGTTTCATGAAGTTTTAAGATGGTTTTGATGGGTAGATATGCATGTTAGGGTTTATGTGGGTTTTATGCCCAATGTATGATAATGTATGTTCATGTGATGTTGTTTTTGGGAGTTTAAGCTTGTTTGAGCTCCCTTGTGCATGGTTAAGGACGTATGCATGTGTTTGAGAAGTCGGATGCTTGTTTTGGGGTGTATGGAAGGTTTGGGAGGCTTGAAATGCACAAAGGCTGAGTTCTGGATGAACTCAGGTTCGGCCGCCGAAGGTGGTTTCGGCCGCCGAACCTGCCTGAGGATGCATGGTTTGGCCGCCTAACCTTGCCCCCGAAAGTGGAGTTTTGGCTTGAAAGCAGACTTTCGGCCGCCGAAGGTAATGTTCGGCCGCCGAAAGTGCCTGACTTTCGTCTCTGGAGAGAAGGTTCGGCCGCCGAAGGTGCCCCCGAACCTGCCTGTCTTTCGGATCTGTCTGGGACTTTCGGCCGCCGAAGGTGCCGCCGAAAGTGCCTGACTTTCGGGTCTGTCTGGACTTTCGGCCGCCGAAGGTGCCGCCGAAAGTGCCCTGTCCAGACTTTTCTTGCATGTTTTCATGTAATGTTTTCAGGATGTTTTAGAGGGTTTTTGGGGAGTATAGTAGAGTTATGTTTATGTATGTTTGGCACCTCACTGGAGTCCACCTGTGTAGGATCGGACCCGAGGAACCGAGGTGTTTAGTAGTGTCAGCCGTTTCAGAGTCGGCCCTGAGCTAGTCACAGGTGAGTGGAACACAACTCTCTTAATTTAAAATAAATAAATTAAATGTTTTAGAGCATGATCCATGCATCATAAAATGCCATGATATGTATTAGGTTGTTTTGCATTAGAACCCACGAATATGATGCATTGCATAATATGTTGTTGATGTGGATGGATATTGGATGATCCTTAGCCCTCAGTATGAGATGAGATGATATGATATGATATGCCATGGTATGATATGAGATGAAAAGACCAGGTCGCCCCTGGTACTATGTTTATGTAAGCGAACACTAGGTGAGGCCTAATCGCCCCTGGTGCAGTTGGACATGTTATGATATGAATTATGCAAGCGAACACTAGGTGAGGCCTAATCGCCCCTGGTGCAGTTGGACATGTTATGATATGAATTATGCAAGCGAACACTAGGTGAGGCCTAATCGCCCCTGGTGCAGTTAGACATGTTATGATATGCAGAGGGCTAGTGGTGACAAATTCATCCTTTATGTGATTAGCTGTGATGTGTTGCATTTCATGAAAGCATGATTGAGAAAAAGTTAAATGATTTGATAAATAAAATGAATAATAAAATACCTAAAAAGTGTGGAATTAAAGCAAATGTTTTTAGTTTCTGCTCACTGGGCTTTTTAGCTCACCCCTCTCCCCTATCCCCAGGTTTGCAGGGTCAGAGATAGTCAGGAGATCAGCTGGATACGTCCATGGTCATGCTTATGTAATAGAGTAGTTGTGGACATGATGTAATCTAAGTTTATGTTTTGATGTAAAAAGAGTTGTATTGTTTAATGATATTATGTTATATGATCAGAGTTTTAGTATTGTGCTTGGCCCGAGCTGGATAATCCCTTTGTACATGAGTTTTACTTTATGTTGTTTCATGTGATGGACCGAGTTTGACATAGGTATGCTGACCCTAGGGGTTCTATGAGTTCAGTCATAGTGCATACACAGGTCAAACAGGGTAAAGAAAAAGTTTCACAGCTTTATGTTTTAAAGTTTATGCTTATGTTGGATCATGTTTGGGATTATACCAGCTGTACAGGATGCATAGTAGGCTTGCTACGGGTCCCGGCGGCCTTATGCCGATCTGGATCCTAGCGCCGGTAGCGGTCCGGATTTCCGGGTCGTTACAGAATGGTATCAGAGCCCTAGGTTCACATGGTCGGACCTATAGTGTGTCGGGCTCATAGAGGTTATAGTAGGGCAAGCACAATAGGAGAGATCATGTCCACTAGGATAGGATATGGAGTCCTGTCTTGTATGATGATGTGAAATGCCATGACGATGAGCATGTGCATTAATGCTATGATATGTATGTTATGTATGTGATGCAGGTTCATGTGTTTCCACATGAACCATAAGATGCTTATGTTTATGTGCTATGTTATGCTCTCAGAAGTCAAGATGAGAGGAACTCGTCGATCTGCGAGATTGACTGGAGCTCCGCCAGAGAATGAGGGCATGGATGCCCATTCCCCTGCTCTGCAGAGAGCAAGATCTTGTAGGACGATCAGGGAAAGTACATCAAGGGACCCCAGAAGGTCTTTTGATGCAGGTCGGAGGAGATCAGTTCATGAAGGTATGTCAGCGGATGTGATGGAAACAGAGGAGGATAACCAGAGAAGAGATAGTAGTTTGGGCATGAGTATGTCAGTAGAGGATATGGGAGAGTCCCAAGGAGGCACTCAGGCCTCGGGTTTTGTTCCACCGCAGTATCCACCCTACCCGCAAGGGCCAGGGTATCCGATGGGAGGTACGTCGGATTTCTTCAGCTATAACCCATATCCCACCTTTATGCCCTATCCTCCCTTTCACCCACCGTACCCACAGTACCCCATGTTTCCATCCTCACCCTTTTTCTCAGGTCCAGCTAACCCTAACCCAGGGAATGCTGCACCTCCTCCTCCACCAGCAGAACCAATAGTCCCTGATGTCCGGATACTCAAACCTGGTTCATCAGTTGGGGGTAAAGTAAAGATGACAAATTACCTCAAGTTGGATGCCCCCAAGTTCGAAGCAGGCGATGACCCTTTTGAGTACCTTAGAACGGTAAAGATGATAACAGATGAGCTAGGAGCAAGTGACAGTAGAGCCATTCAGATGGCAGGGTTCACATTGAAATGCAAGAAGGCAAGGGAATGGTTCAAAAACTATGTGGACCCAAGGTTGGAGAGCTTATCCTGGGAACAGTTTGCCAATGAGTTTACAGGATGGGCTTTTCCGGATAGTTCCAGAGAACTGAAGATGATTGAGTTTGAGCAGCTAAGGCAGACGGAAGAGATGAGCGTAGAGGAGTTTACGGACAGGTTCCTGGAGCTGTTGCCGTTTGCGGGACAAGGTCTTGACACAGACCTGAAGAAGTCTAGGAGATATGTTATGAAGCTTCACTCCAGGTATTCCTCGTTGGTTCAATCAGCAGAAAGGGAGAGCTTCCATGCTATAGTAGATATGGCACGGAGAATGGAGGCTAGTGCCATTGTCCAAGGGACAGTTAAACAGTACGTGGCACAGTCTTCGGGTTCCAAAATCCCGGGGACAAGTGATGTTGATCTCTCCCCTCTAAGAGAGGCTGTCACAAAGAGTAAGAAGGGAGGCAGAGGCCTCAGAAGATCGAAGAAGAGCAAGTTTTGGGAACAGATAAAGTCTGGTCTGGGTTTAGGTGATGGTTCGAGCTCTGGTTCAGGTAACTCCAGATGTACACGGTGCGGTAGGCAGCACAAGGGAGTCTGTTTGATTGGGACGACAGCATGCTTCAGGTGCGGACAGGAAGGGCACATGGCACGTGAGTGTCCCACCGCGACCTTGGTGGCACGGTCCCAGCAGACAGTTTCGGGCAGTGTAGCTCACCCAGTAGCTCCATCCATGTGTCAGGGCAGTGGTAGAGGCAGAGACAGGGGGACAGCCCCTTCTTCAGCAGGTTCCCGTGGGGAAGGTCCATCAGTTCCAACGCGGATCTTCGCCATGACTCAGCAGGAGGCTAACACATCGAACCCGATGGGATCAGGTAATCTCACTCTGGTATGTTCTGGTGTGTCTGTTTCATGAACCCTGATGTTTCTCTTTTCTTTGTTTGCTTGTGAGCCCTTGTGAGGATGGGTTGATAGCTTATGGGTTAGAGTATCCCCTTGGGGTCAGTACACCCAAGTGTGATCCATCTGTGGCAGAGTCAGTCTGCCGGCATAGTCAGAGTATGTGTTGAGAGTAGATGCCTTCCAGCTGACCTAGCTGTTCTAGATTTGACTGTTTGACGTCATTCTAGGGTTGGATTGGTCCTTCTACTAGTGGTACTACCTAGTCTGCAGAGACAAGGTAGTCAGGTTCAGAGGTCAGGATGGATCAGAGGTAGTCTTTAGAGGAGACAAAATAGGGATACCTAGAAGTTCAGTATCAACCCTATAGGCTCTTAGGTTGTTCAGGAAAAGTTGTCAGGGATTCTGGCTCTTGAGAAAGAGTATAGCAGTCAGGTCAGGGAGCCCGCCTCAGTGCCCATTGTTAGAGAGTTTAGATGTTTCCCCAGATGAGTTCCCAGGGCTACCACCTGTCAGGGAGATAGAGTTTGAAATAGAAGTAATGCATGAAATTGGATCAACCTCTATCCCTCCCCACAGGATGGTATCAACAGAGTTAGAAGAGTTATGAGGATCAGTTTTAAGAGTTGGTAGTTAAGGGTTCCCATCTGACTGAGCACTTCGCCTAGGGGTGTTCCAGTGTTGTTGCAGGATTGAAGGATGGATCCCTAGGACTTTGTGTCGACTACTAGTCGTTGAACAAAGTCACTACCCAGAATAAGTATTTGTTACCTTGGATCGACGATCTATTTTAAGCCAGCTAGCAGGAGCTAGTTGCCCTTCCAAGATAGATCTGAAGTCCAGGTACCATCAGTTAAGATAAAGGAAGGAAATGTACAAAGAGCAGTGTTTAGAACCAGATATGGGCATTATGAGTTCCTAGGAATGTCGTTCGGGTTGATGAACGCCCCTACATCATTCATGGACCTCATAAGCAGAGTTTTAGTCGGTTTCTGGATCACTCCGTTATTGTCTTCATTGACGGTATCTCAGCAAGTTCCAGGAGTGCAGAAGAGTATGCCCATCATCTGAAATCAGGATTGCAGACCCTGAGAGAACATGGCTTGGATGCCTAGTTCTCCAATGCGAGTTCTGGTCGAGGAGCATATCCTTCTTGGGTCATGTGTGTCGAAGAAAAGAAAGGTGAAGTAGACCTGAGAAAGTTGAAGTTGTAGCTAGCTAGCCCAGGCCCATGGTAACGACTAAGATCAAGAGCTTTTTGGGTTGGGCAGGTTACCTAAAGGAAGTTCATCTAGAACTTTTCTAGAGTTGCCGCTCCTATGGCCAGATGGATCAAGAAGAACCAGAAGGTGTGTGGTCTACTCAGAGTGATGAGGGCTTTGAAAAGCCAAAGGAAATGTTGATGTCAGCACCAGTGGTGGCTCTGTCCGCCAGTGATGGAGATTTCACAGTGTCCTGTGATGCGTCCCGTGTGGGACTAGGTTGTGTGTTATGAAAAGTAGTAGGATGATTGCTTATGCTTCTAGGTAGCTGAGGAAGCACGAGTTGAATCATCCTACACATGATCCAGAGATGGCAATGGAAATACTTGCACTCAAGATGTGGAGGCGATACCTGTATAAGGTATGTGGACAGATCCTTACAGATCGAAAGAGCTTGCAATACATCTTGAGTCAAGGGAGAAGAACAGGAGGTATAGGAGATGGGTAAAAACTGCGTAGTATTCGCGATTTCAAGGTTCGGTATATTCGGCTGAGGCAGATATTTCGGTAGATGCCCTCAACCGGAAACCACTTGGCAGCTTACCCCATCCCTTAGTACAGTAAGAAGAAGACCAATAGTCAGAAAATGAAGAGAATCAGAACTGCTGTAAGTCAGCAGGAGAGTTATGAAGTTGTCCGTAAGAGGCATGTAGAGTTTCAGAAGGGAAGAAGAGTTTTGTCAGAGTGCGCAGCGGAAGCGTGTTGAGGTTCTCGAGGAAGTCGAGGTTTGCTGGAGGTGTCTCCTAAAGAGAGGATGATTCATTATGGGCAAAAAGGGTAAATTAGCTCTCAAATACATTGGACCCTTGAAATCCTGCAAAGGATTGGGAATGTGTTCCCCGAGTTAGGTTTACCCACTTCTATGGAAGAGATCCATTCGTTTTTCCATGTTTCCACGGTATATGAGTTAGTGTCGAGTCCGAGTGAGGTTCTGGAAAGAACCAGAGGTGGAGATCAGAAAGGATCTCACCTATGTTGGACAGTTAGTACGGACCGCAGACACACAAGTTAGAAAGTGTGGAAACAGGGAAATCCCGATGGTGAAAGTCCCTTAGAATCACCTTAAGATGAAAAGTGCACCAGGAAGACCGAGAGTTTATACTCCAGCAATGACCGTGTCTCTCTTTTAGAAGAGAGGTTTTTAAGTTTTGCTTGCTTGTTGCTTGCTTGCCGATGTATGCTTGATTCATGTTTGATGTTTGAACATTCGAGGACGAATGTTCTTAAGGGGGGAAGAATGTAATACCCGGCTAGATTCCGGCATCGGAATCCCTACCTTCCGGCGGAATCTCCGTTGGAATATGGAATTTTGATGATGCCAGAGTCTTCTAGAGGGGTAAAATGTGTTTTCTAAAATGATTTTTACTGATTTCATGGTTTTAAATGAAAAAGAAGGGAGTTTTGAAAAGAAAAGACTAAGGAGGTTTTTGCCAGGTTCGGCCGCCGAAAGTGAAGTTCGGCCGCCGAACATGAGTTGGTTTCGGGAGCGCCTTTGGCCTCCGAAAGTCTTGATTGAACAAACCAGGTTCGGCCGCCGAACCTCAAGTTCGGCCGCCGAACATGGGGGTGTTTTGCATGCACGTTAGGCCGCCGAAGGAGGTTTGGCTGGCCACCTATAAAAGCCCCTCAGACCGGAAATGGGCGAGATTTCTCCCCATTCTCGAGCTCAGGTGTGTTCATGTCCTCCTCTAGTCGTTTTCTTGCTTTTTCTTCAAATCCTTCACGTTTTATAAGCTATATGGTTGTTTTGAAGAGTTTTAAAGCTTGGATCAAGGTTTGGAGAGCTTGGAGACTTTAAGAGTTTGGGTTCTCCACATCTCAAGCTTTGGGTCGCACCAACCCTCGATCTTCAAGAGGTAAGTGTGGATCTATGTTTTTCTTTACGTTTCATGAAGTTTTAAGATGGTTTTGATGGGTAGATATGCATGTTAGGGTTTATGTGGGTTTTATGCCCAATGTATGATAATGTATGTTCATGTGATGTTGTTTTTGGGAGTTTAAGCTTGTTTGAGCTCCCTTGTGCATGGTTAAGGACGTATGCATGTGTTTGAGAAGTCGGATGCTTGTTTTGGGGTGTATGGAAGGTTTGGGAGGCTTGAAATGCACAAAGGCTGAGTTCTGGATGAACTCAGGTTCGGCCGCCGAAGGTGGTTTCGGCCGCCGAACCTGCCTGAGGATGCATGGTTTGGCCGCCTAACCTTGCCCCCGAAAGTGGAGTTTTGGCTTGAAAGCAGACTTTCGGCCGCCGAAGGTAATGTTCGGCCGCCGAAAGTGCCTGACTTTCGTCTCTGGAGAGAAGGTTCGGCCGCCGAAGGTGCCCCCGAACCTGCCTGTCTTTCGGATCTGTCTGGGACTTTCGGCCGCCGAAGGTGCCGCCGAAAGTGCCTGACTTTCGGGTCTGTCTGGACTTTCGGCCGCCGAAGGTGCCGCCGAAAGTGCCCTGTCCAGACTTTTCTTGCATGTTTTCATGTAATGTTTTCAGGATGTTTTAGAGGGTTTTTGGGGAGTATAGTAGAGTTATGTTTATGTATGTTTGGCACCTCACTGGAGTCCACCTGTGTAGGATCGGACCCGAGGAACCGAGGTGTTTAGTAGTGTCAGCCGTTTCAGAGTCGGCCCTGAGCTAGTCACAGGTGAGTGGAACACAACTCTCTTAATTTAAAATAAATAAATTAAATGTTTTAGAGCATGATCCATGCATCATAAAATGCCATGATATGTATTAGGTTGTTTTGCATTAGAACCCACGAATATGATGCATTGCATAATATGTTGTTGATGTGGATGGATATTGGATGATCCTTAGCCCTCAGTATGAGATGAGATGATATGATATGATATGCCATGGTATGATATGAGATGAAAAGACCAGGTCGCCCCTGGTACTATGTTTATGTAAGCGAACACTAGGTGAGGCCTAATCGCCCCTGGTGCAGTTGGACATGTTATGATATGAATTATGCAAGCGAACACTAGGTGAGGCCTAATCGCCCCTGGTGCAGTTGGACATGTTATGATATGAATTATGCAAGCGAACACTAGGTGAGGCCTAATCGCCCCTGGTGCAGTTAGACATGTTATGATATGCAGAGGGCTAGTGGTGACAAATTCATCCTTTATGTGATTAGCTGTGATGTGTTGCATTTCATGAAAGCATGATTGAGAAAAAGTTAAATGATTTGATAAATAAAATGAATAATAAAATACCTAAAAAGTGTGGAATTAAAGCAAATGTTTTTAGTTTCTGCTCACTGGGCTTTTTAGCTCACCCCTCTCCCCTATCCCCAGGTTTGCAGGGTCAGAGATAGTCAGGAGATCAGCTGGATACGTCCATGGTCATGCTTATGTAATAGAGTAGTTGTGGACATGATGTAATCTAAGTTTATGTTTTGATGTAAAAAGAGTTGTATTGTTTAATGATATTATGTTATATGATCAGAGTTTTAGTATTGTGCTTGGCCCGAGCTGGATAATCCCTTTGTACATGAGTTTTACTTTATGTTGTTTCATGTGATGGACCGAGTTTGACATAGGTATGCTGACCCTAGGGGTTCTATGAGTTCAGTCATAGTGCATACACAGGTCAAACAGGGTAAAGAAAAAGTTTCACAGCTTTATGTTTTAAAGTTTATGCTTATGTTGGATCATGTTTGGGATTATACCAGCTGTACAGGATGCATAGTAGGCTTGCTACGGGTCCCGGCGGCCTTATGCCGATCTGGATCCTAGCGCCGGTAGCGGTCCGGATTTCCGGGTCGTTACACTATATCTCTCAGTTTAGATCGTTCATCTTCTTGTATTCAAGTGGTAAGTGAAGATCTTGAACCTCTTTTGCTAATTTCTAGAGGTTTTATGGAGGTTTTAGGTAGAGTTGCATGATTAGGGTAAAAGTATGTGTTTTGGTGTTTTATGGGTGACAGCTTGTATATGTGTTATGTTTGTTGTTTTTGTTGGGGTTTTAAGTTAGTTTTGGACCCCTTGTACATATACTAGAGTATATGTATGTTGAGGAGTGAGTTTTGCATGTTTTGGGTGTTGGGAAGGAGTGAGGAGCTTGGTTGCCGTCGAGGATGAGTTCTGGATGAACTCAGGTTCGGCAGCCGAAGGTACATTCGGCCGCCGAACCCCTTGAGGAGGTGGCTTTGGCTGCCAAACCCCGCCCCCGAGAGTTTTGAGTTTCGGCTCTAGAAGGGGAATTCGACCGCCGAAGGTGCCGCTGAAGGTTAGAGACTTTCGTCTCTGGAGTATGTTTCAGCCCCCGAACCTTGCCCCCGAAAGGGTTCGGCTGCCGAAAGTAGAGATTCGGCCGTCGAAGGTGCTTGAGTTTCGGCTCTGGAGAGAACATTCGGCCGCCGAACCTGCCGCCGAAAGTGTCCTGTCCAGCCTTCTTTTGCATGCTTTATGTGATTGTTTTAGGATGTTTTAGAGGGGTTTTGGGGCGTTGTTTAACAGTTATTATGAGTTGTTTAGAGTGTGTTTGGTACCTCAGTTGAGTCCACCTGTGTAATACCCGGCTAGACTCCGGTATCGGAATTCCTACCGTCCGGTGGGATCTCGGATGTCGGAGACCTCTAGAAGGGTAAAATCATGTTTTTGTAAAATGTTTTCATGTTTTTAATGGTTTTAAGTATGAAATTAAATGAGTTTTTGCATGAAAAGTCCTTGGAGGAAAACCCAGGTTCGGCCGCCGAAAGTCAAGTTCGGCCGCCGAACATGCATGCGTTTTGGAGGCACGTTAGGCCCCCGAAAGCATGAGTTAGGGAAGTCCAGGTTCGGCCGCCGAAAGTCAAGTTCGGCCGCCGAACATTGCATGGATGCGGAAGCGCATTCGGCCCCCGAACGTGGCCTGGCCAGCCACCTATAAAAGGGGCACTTAGCCGAAATGGGCGAGTTTTCTCCCATTTTCGGCCACAGCAAGCTTCCGACCTTCCCTTTGCAACTCTCGTGTTCTTCCTCCAAATCTCTTCCATTTTTCTTGAGTTTTAAACTCACATTGCACATTTTGAGCATTTAAACCAAGTTTTGGAGCTTTGGGAACTCAGGAGCTCATTTTCGTGGATCTCCAAGTTTAGGTCGTCTCCCTCTCGATCTTCAAGAGGTAAGAGCCGATCTTAAGCTCCTTATGTGTTTTTAAATAAGTTTTATGCAAGATCTATGGGTAGAAATGCATGTTAGGTTATATGTTGAGTTATGGGTTAATATTGATGTTTTGAACAATGTGTGTTGATTGTGTGTGTTTGAAGTGTTGTAGTTGGGGTATATGACTGTTTGAGACCCCTAGGAACTTGTATGCATGTTTTGGTTGAGATTTATGCATGATTTGAGGTTTTGGGAGGCAAGGGGTTCATGTGAACCAAGTTTCTGCCCTTCTGGCAGAAACCAGGTTTGGCCGCCGAAGGGAGTTTCGGCCGCCGAACCCCCTTGTGGAGGCAGCATTCGGCTGCCGAAGCTTGCCCCCGAAAGAAGACTTTCGGATCTGTCTGGGAGGTTCGGCCGCCGAAGGTGCCGCCGAACCTGCCTGACTTTCGGCTCTGGAGGGACTTTCGGCCGCCGAACCTGCCGCCGAAAGTGCCCTGTTTAGCCATTTCTTACATGTTTTTATGTGATGTTTTCATGATGTTTTAGGGGGTTTTTGGGGAGTAGTTTATAGTTATGTTCAGGTGTGTTTGGTCCCTCATTTGAGTCCACCTGTGTAGGTTCGGACCCGAGGAACCGAGGACCCCAGCAGTGAGTTCAGCTGCTTCGGTGTTGTCAGAGTCAGCCAGAGGTGAGTGGAACTAAACTTAATCTTTTAAATTAAATGTTTTATCATGTTTCATGCATCATGAATATGCAATAGGGTGATTGCATTAGTTTCACGAATATGCCGCATTGCATCATGTGTTGTTGATGTGGGTGAATGTTGGATGACCCAATTAGTCCATGACAGGAAGACCAGGACCCCATTCTACGGCCTGGCACGGAAATGAAAGACCAGGACCCCATTCTACGGCCTGGCACGATTGTGGACTCGAAGACCAAGAGCCCAGAAGAGGCCCTGGAATAATGGTAAGTAATGTATGTATGACAGGAAGACCAGGACCCCATGCTACGGCCTGGCACTATGTTAGCTTGGACTAATTGGTGACAAGTTCACCCAACCCTTATGTGAATTGTTTGTGTTATGATGCATTTCATAGAGCATAGTATTTATGTGTTTTAATAGTTCAGCTCACTGGGCTTTTAGCTCACCCCTCTCTCTTTACCCCCAGGCTTGCAGGTACAGTATAGTGCGGGAGTCCGGATAGAGTAAAGAAGTCATGCTTATGTAATAGCTAGCAATGGACATGATCAAATTGTAATGTAAAAGTACAGTATAGTCATGTAATGAGGTTTATGGATGTTAGTGTGTGCTTGACCATAGATTGTGCTATCCCTTTAATACATGATCTTAGAGATTTTGATGATGTTTATGTAAACCAACTCAACAGATGTATGTCACCCATTGAGGGCACAGATGAGATCCCACAGAGGGATCAAGGTTATGTTTATATTTATGCACAGGTTGAGTTTGGTTGATGAGTATGGAAAGAAAAGTTTTAATTTTTATGTATGTTGTGGATCATGTATGGGATTATACAGGTTTACAGGTTATATGTCAGGCTTGCTACGGGTCCCGGCGGCCTTAAGCAGATCTGGATCCTAGCGCCGGTAGCGGTCCAATTTTCGGGTCGTTACAGAATGGTATCAGAGCCCTAGGTTCATATGGTCGGACCTAGAGTGTCGGGCTCATAGATGTTATAGAAGGTCAAGCACAATAGGAAAGATCATGTCCACTAGGATAGGATGTGGAGTCCTGTCTTGCATGATGATGTGAAATGCCATGATAATATGCATGATATGCTGATATGTGAAGTATGTGATGCGGGTTCATGTGTGCCCACATGAACCATATGATGCTAATGTTTGTGCTATGTGTACTGTTTTTCAGAAAACAGGATGAGAGGAACTCGTCGATCAGCAAGATTGACTGGAGTACCACCTGAGGATGAGGGCATGAGCGCCCGTCCTCCAGCATTGCCTAGGGCAATGTCTAGTAGGTCTAACCGAGAAAGAGCAGCAAGAGACCCTAGAAGGTCTTTGGATCTGGGTAGAAGCAGATCAGTCAGAGGAACAGTTCAGGGAGGAATGTCTGAGAGCATGGGGGATGAGATGGATGTAGAGCAGAGGAGGGATGGCAGTCTGGGAGTTGGCATGTCAGAGGAAGGTATGGGAGAGTCCCAAGGAGGCACTCAGGCCTCGGGATTTGTTCAGCCACCTCACTACCCACATTTCTCACAACATCCCGGGTATTCGATGGGAGGTACATCGGATTACCCTAGTTTCACCCCTTATCCCACACAGATGCCATACCCACCATACTACCCACCATACTCTCAGTACCCAATGTATCCACCTCCACCCTACTATCCAAATCCAGCAAACCCTACCTCAGAAAATGTTGCACCACCTCCACCACCTGCAGAACCAGCAGCCCCAGTTGTTCAGCCACCTAGACCTAGCTCAGCCAGTGGGAGCAAGGTTAAGATGACCGACTACATGAAATTGGGTGCCCCTCAGTATGAAAAAGGGGATGACCCATTTGTGTATCTTGAAAGGGTTAAAGTAATCACAAATGAGATTGGAGCTGATGACAGTAGAGCCATTCAGATGGCCGGGTTCACGCTTAAGTGCAAGAAGGCACGGGAGTGGTTCAAGAATTATGTGAAACCGAGAGTAGACAGCATGACTTGGGAAGAGTTTGCAAACGAGTTTGCAGGATGGGCTTTTCCCGATAGTTCAAGGGAGCTGAAGATGATAGAGTTCGAACAGTTGAGGCAGACGGATGAAATGGGTGTGGAGGAGTTCACCGACAGATTTTTGGAGCTGTTGCCTTTTTCTGGGCAGAGTCTGGATACAGATTCGAAGAGGTCAAGGAGGTATGTTATGAAACTCCATTCCAGGTATTCCTCCTTGATCCAGTCAGTGGACAGGGAGAGCTTCCATGCCATAGTAGATATGGCCAGGAAAATGGAGGCCAGTGCCATCGTTCAAGGGACAGTTAAGCAGTCAGTGGCTCAGTCTTCCGATTCTAAAACTCTGGGTGGGGGAAGATTAGATCCCTCTACTCTGAGTGCAGCAGCTTCAGGCAGTAAGAGATGGGGTAAGCCCAAGGGTAAGAAGAACAAGTTCTGGAATAAAGTCAAGTCCAGTCTGGGATTTGGGAGTGGCTCAAGCTCTGGTGCGGATAATGCAGTTTGTGCGAGGTGTGGTAAGCCACACAGGGGAGTATGTCGGTTTGGGACGAACGCCTGTTTCAGATGTGGTCAGGAGGGGCATATGGCTCGAGATTGTCCAAGAGCAGTCCCGATGGCTCAGTCCCAGCAGACAGCTTCAGGCAGTGTGGCGCAGCCAGCAGCTTCAGCCATGACTCAGGCCAGTGGCAGAGGCAGAGGGAGAGGGGCAGCCTCTTCTTCAGCGGGTTTCAGAGGTGAAGGTCCATCAGCTCCGGCACGGATCTTCACAATGACACAGCAGGAGGCAGATGCATCTAACACCGTGGTGGCAGGTAACTTAATTATTGGTTGTTCAGATGTATATGCCTTGATGGACCCTGGCGCATCTCATTCTTTTATCGCTCCGAGAGCCGTGGGGAGGTTGGGTCTGATGACTTCTGGGTTAGAGTGTCCTCTCTGGGTCAGTGGACCCAAGTGTGATCCATCTGTGGCAGAGTCAGTCTGCCAGTGTAGTCCTGTGTTTGTTGAGGGAAGATGCTTGTCCGCCGACCTAGTGGTTCTAGATTTGACAGATTTTGACGTCATTCTAGGGATGGACTGGCTATCTACCCATGGTGCTACCTTGGACTGCAGGGACAAGGTAGTCAGGTTCAGAGGTCAGGATGGGTCTGAGGTTGTCTTTAGAGGAGACAGGAGGGGTACACCTAGAGGTCTGATATCAGCCCTTCAGGCTCGTAGGTTGCTCAGGAGGGGATATCAGGGGTATTTGGCTCATGTGAGAGAGCTTAGCAGTCAGGTTAGAGAGCCCGCCTCGGTGCCAGTGATTAGAGAGTTCTTAGATGTGTTCCCAGACGAACTGCCAGGTTTACCACCTGCTAGGGAGATAGAGTTTGAGATAGAACTGATGCCTGGAACCCGACAGATCTCTATCCCTCCCTACAGGATGGCGCCAGCAGAATTGAAAGAGTTGAAGGAGCAGTTACAGGAGCTGGTAGATAAGGGCTTCATCCGACCGAGTACCTCACCCTGGGGTGCTCCAGTTTTGTTTGTGAGGAAGAAGGATGGATCCCTTAGACTTTGTATCGACTACAGGCAGTTGAACAAAGTCACTACCAAGAACAAGTACCCATTGCCAAGGATCGATGATCTATTCGACCAGCTAGCAGGAGCGGGTTGTTTCTCCAAAATAGATCTGAGGTCCGGGTATCATCAGTTGAGGATCAGGGAAGAGGATGTACCGAAGACAGCTTTCAGGACCAGATATGGGCATTTTGAGTTCCTTGTAATGCCGTTCGGGTTAACTAACGCCCCTGCAGCATTCATGGACCTCATGAACAGAGTGTTTAGCCAGTACCTGGATCACTTCGTTATTGTCTTCATAGATGATATCTTGGTGTATTCCAGGAATGCAGAGGAGCATGCCCATCATCTGAGGTTGGTTCTACAGACCTTGAGGTAACATGGCTTGTATGCCAAGTTCTCCAAGTGTGAGTTCTGGCTAAGGAGCATTTCGTTCTTGGGGCATGTAGTGTCAGAGAATGGGATTGAGGTGGACCCCAAGAAGACAGAAACTGTGGCTAACTGGCCTAGACCCACTTCAGTAACAGAGATCAGGAGTTTCTTGGGTTTGGCAGGTTACTACAGGAGGTTCGTTCAGGACTTCTCGAAAATTGCAGCTCCTCTGACCAGGCTAACCAGGAAGAATCAGAAGTTTCTGTGGACCGACCAGTGTGAGGAGAGTTTTGAAGAGCTTAAGAAGAGGTTGACTTCAGCACCAGTTTTAGCTCTGCCATCTAGTGATGAAGACTTTACAGTCTTTTGTGATGCGTCCCGTGTGGGACTGGGTTGCGTACTAATGCAGAATGAGAGGGTGATTGCTTATGCTTCTAGGCAGCTGAAGAAGCATGAGTTGAATTACCCCACACATGACCTTGAGATGGCAGCAGTAATCTTTGCACTCAAGATGTGGAGGCACTACCTCTATGGGGTTAAATGTGAGATCTTTACGGATCATAAGAGCCTGCAATACATCTTGAGTCAAAGAGATTTGAATTTGAGACAGAGGAGGTGGGTAGAGCTGCTGAGTGACTATGATTGCAAGATTCAGTATCATCCGGGTAAGGCGAATGTCGTGGCAGACGCTCTGAGCCGGAAGTCACTAGGCAGTCTATCCCACATCACGGCAGAGAGGAGACTAGTGGTGAAGGAGTTTTACAAGCTCATTGATGAAGGTCTACAGTTGGAGTTATCTGGTACAGGTGCCTTGGTTGCTCAGATGAAAGTGACACCCGTGTTTCTGGAGCAGGTGGCTCAGAAACAGCATGAGGACCCAGAGTTAGTGAAGATTGCCAGGACTGTTCAGTCAGGCAAGGACAGTGAGTTCAGATTTGACAATAGGGGGATCCTCCGCTATGGGAGTCGATTGTGTGTACCAGATGACATAGGGCTAAAAGGAGACATTATGAGAGAGGCTCATAATGCAAGATACAGCATTCACCCCGGAGCCACCAAGATGTATCAAGATCTGAAGAAAGTTTACTGGTGGCCAGCTATGAAGAAAGAAGTGGCACAGTTTGTGTCAGCCTGCGAAGTGTGTCAGAGGGTGAAGCTGGAACATCAGAAGCCGGCTGGAATGCTTAACCCGCTACCTATTCCAGAATGGAAATGGGAGAATATAGCTATGGACTTCGTAGTGGGGTTACCGGCGACGTCCCACAGATTGGACTCCATATGGGTGATTGTGGACAGACTCCCAAATCTGCTCACTTCATCCCTGTCAGGAGTGGCTATTCTGTGGACAAGTTGGCGCAGGTGTACGTTGATGAGATAGTCAGACTGCATGGGGT